>NW_025048767.1:300000-417992 GCF_018831695.1 Puntigrus tetrazona | reverse complement strand
ATTACCGTTGATAATATGTTTTTTAGACTATTAAAAAGCTGACAAATTACGTGAAATTACATATAGAAACCACCAACTTTCAGGTTTATGACTGTAAATTTAAGGATTTTAATTAGTTATTTTTATAGTTACTATGTCATTTAAAGTAATTTATTTTTAAAAGTACAATTTTTCTATGTGAAATAACTAGAAATAATGTTTAAAAATGCAGTATGCATACTTTTTTTTTTTACAAAAATATTGTATATTTACATGATTAATCCTCCTTTTTACAAAAATAAATCTATAATTTAAAGAGCGTTTAGAAATTATTTTATGTCTACCTAGAAATAGAATTTTATGTAAAACATTAAACAACCAAAAAAAGAGTATAAAATGTAGTAAATTCATAACAAACTAGTAATGTGTAGATATACATTTTAATCAAACCATTTCCAGAAATTACAGTTTCAAATGTTTGGACCAATAGAAATGAGCAGAACCTTGCTTAGAAATAGTAAAAAAAAAAAAAAAAGCACATTTTCAGCAAATTTCTCTGTAAAATTAACAATTCAATTCAATTACATAATAATTAAATGAACCTGCACATTCCACACGTATTAGATTGTGTGCTAAAGCGTTGGAATGTCAAGTTAAAAGAATAATACAATTATAGGAAATACATGTATATACAGAACATACTAAATTTGTACATTAAATGCATTTTGATATATACATTTTATACATTTGCAACGGCAAATAAAACATACAGTGTAATGCAAAATACAAAGTCCCAGTTAGTTTAACACAGTAGACATGCAGTTTTTTTTTTTTTAAAAGGGTCACTATTAAAGGGATAGTTCACCAAAAAACTAAAATGGCCCCTGATTTACTCACTGATATACGTCTAATTCTTAACTTATCTGAAAAAGAAAGACATACACCTTGGATGGATTTAAGTTTGAGTAAATGCTGGATTAGCTGCAAGTCTTGGCCCAGTACATGATGGAAGGTCTGCTAACAGAGGTAAGTACCAATGTTCAGTCTGGAGAACAAGAGCTTGGACAAAGGAGTTTTTGTAGCATGCACCATAAGAAAGAAGTCTGATCTTCCTAATGTTGTGCTGGGCAAATCAGCGGATCAGGTCAGTGCAAGTATGGTCAGAAAGAAAGTTAGAACTAGAGCATGAAAGTTGGGTCAGTTGAAATCATAAGCAGTTCTGTCTTGCCAAAGCTGATGGTCATTCAACATTCAGCATGACATTTAGGTCAGGGAAGCAGAGATGCGAGGAGCAACTGTTGGGATGCCAAGCTGAAATCAAAGAAGAGATGTGTGTCATTACAATAGCAGTAATATTAAAAAAAAATCATGTTTATGAATCATTTGGCCCGCTGTCATGCGACAAGTGGCATGCAGTTTAGATAACCCTTTACAGAATCTTTGATCATATACAATGCATATTTATTTTTTTAATGGAGTACTGTCTGAAGTAGGATATTTTACATAAAATGTGTTTACATATAGTCCACAAGCCAAAATAGACAGAAATGATTTAAATAACCTTTCAAAGTTTGAAACAGTTAGTTCTATTAATGCTGTGTGTGAATGGCTACCTGGATGATCTATGAATGTTTTTTTTTTCTTTTTGTCACATGAATTATCCATGAGTCCTTGTTAGTTCTGGACAGTTAAATTGCCTTCTTATCTACTGTAGGTCTCCACAGTCTTTCCACCACGACCTGAAACCAAGATCATTTTTTTAATACTTTGTATTATATTCATAGATTCATTATATAGATTATGTTTCTACTCAGATGATCTGGAAGCTGACCAGAAAAATTAACATTGATGTTTTGGCCCTCTATGTAGTTTCAGTTAAAATTATATAAAGCAATGTTACATGTATATAATTTGCTTTGACTTAGCCTCTCATTAGTAATACATAGGGCTGTATAGCACTATCCGGGATAAGCGCACTAAGCCCAGCAATTACATATAAGTTACTTCAGCCTCAGGCCAGACAATATGTACGATCACAAAGATTATACGATTACTAGCACAGATAACCATAATACACTTGCTTACGCCAACATAAGTGTGGGAGTGAGCAAATATCTCTTAACTTTTAATTGCAAGTTAATGGTTTTTCCACGAAACCATTACAAACTAACTTAAAGCATTAAGACGCGACAACGGACGACCAAATTCTATAAATATTACCTTGCGATTTACCACGTTGTTCATCTTCATTATCAGGGTGTAACTTACAGCCTACTGGATTCTCTCCCAGAGTGTTTTAATGTAGCCAATTTCAAAATGTACCGCTGTTGAAGAGTTTAAAAAACAGAGTAAAGTCAATACACTTAACACAAATACGTGACTCACACTTTATAAAATATGGATTTCATGTGTTGTTTGCAAGACTTACCTTAGTCGGTTGGCATGATGTCTGCTGTCGTATCGTCAGAATTTGTTGAAGTTGGTGAAACAGGTTAACTGAGAGCGAACTACTGAGAGTTGTTATCTCTGAAATTCTCTCAAAAAATTCTTCTTTTGTGTAATGGCTGTTTAGAGTATTACCACCAGATACTGTACATCTCACGCACCTGTGTGATGAATGTATAGAAAATAAATTCTAAATTTTCCCTGGCAATTGCACCAACTGAACTCAGCCAACCGACGTAGGCGGAACTAAATTGGCGGCAAATTTGAATTCTAACGCGCCCTCATGCACTATGTAACTTACCTACCCCAATATACCATCACGGAAAACTTTCTGCATTTTTACATTTTAAATAAAAAGTCATTTCAGAATGTTTATTTTGCTTTTTAATTACAAAGACATTGTCCTCGTGAATTTTATTAAAGACGTTGAAATGTATTATTGAGTTGAAATAAACTTTAAATAAAGCTATTTTAATTGTGTTGTGTAAATATTTGCTTGCCTTTTGCACCACAAATAGGCAATCGTCAATAGCAAGAAAAAGCATTGGATGATTTTTGTTTCAAAATTCCCCTAATTTTTACAGGAATAATCTGTAAATATTAAATAACATTCTATGTAAAATTACACATTATACTGAAAAAAATACAGAAAATTTAGGGGGCTTGTGGTTGGTATGGCTTAGTTCTTTTATCGAGGTGGTCTTGAGTGATTGGAGACTGCAGAATGTGTAGCGTCAGCACCGATGAAGATTGACCGGGTGACATGAACCAATGACCGGAGACTAAGTGCGAAAGAACAGATAGAGGGAAAAACACGTATGAACATCGTAACAACTACACATTTACCATGTACATATAAATAATATGTACAATAATGTGTTTTATTAATTACCGTATATCCCGGATACTGTTACGGATTTTTTTACCATATTTACCATGTACTAGGAAAGTACATGTACTGTAAAATAAAGTGCTGCCGAAAAGTCTATAACATACTTTGGTTAAAATTTCTCAATGGTAGTGTAAGAATTTTTTTACCCTGTCAAAATCAGCTCTGTTTTCATCAAGCCATTCACACTAATGAGCTCTATTGACCCCGCCCCTCTCTTCTGTGCAGGGGCAGAGCAGACTGTAAACATCAGCCACGAAACAGACTAACTAGCTTTATTATTAGGAAAGGCGATTTGCAAAGATTCATGAAAACCCATATACTCACTTCTGTAGATGTAGATTGGGGATCAGAGCATTCCATTCAAAATGAAAGTAAATATTAATCGTTTAGCGGCTCAGATGTCAGGAAAAAAATGATGATTGCTATATTCAATATTTAAACTAAAACATAATGTTCTGAACTTTAAAAGGGTCTAGAGGTGAGTACGCAACATTTAAAATTAATGCTGGGGGAGTTGTAAAAATGGCCAGGCACAACGACAGAGTCCGCTTTTAGTGGTTTATTATAAGCCACTGATACAGAGTGTGAACTATTTACAAAGTGTGTAAAGGGAAAAAAGAACTAAGAGAGGCGCCAAAGTAAAGAAATAAATATAACAAAGCCCCAAACTAAGTTGCCCAATATCCCTGTAAACTAACCAAAGAAAAATGTGAAAAAACAAACTGAAATCTTCATGCAGGCGGCGCCAGTAACTAGCCTACTCTCACTAGGGACGAAAATCAAAAATACAAAGGGCGCTCACTCCTTACCTGGGTGTGTCTAACATTAAATAGCTACGTGCGAAATGTATGTCGTACGACCTAACCTGTTCTCGTTTCCCAAGAGAAAGGACAGTTAACTCTAGACAACAACGTCAGCCAAAATGCTGGATCTGAACGAGTTAGACACATTGAGTAGGAGTAGAAACCGGAAACAAATCAACTAGGGTCTGCGTACACACTGAGCAACGAGCAATGAGCAATGAGCACTGAGCTACCAAACTTAACAAGCTGCGCTTTTTAAACTGCTGGAAGATGTTGGGTTGGCTGCACCGGCGACTCGGAGGCGATGATGGACAGCCGCATCCTCCAATCAGCAAGCGCGTACATGGCGGAGAACGAAAGATAGGGAGCGGAAGAGAGACAGCTCTCAGGGAAAACAAACAAAAAGACCACGCAAACAACCCAGAACACACACGTGCACGTAACAATAAACATTTCAATCACTTAATTTGAGAGACATTTAGCTAAGCTTAAACACAAGTATACTTTTTTGTGTCATCTGAGGGTATTTACAGAACACAATTTTATTTTTACTCTTACTTAAAGAATATTTTGTTTATGTATTAACATAAAGATTCAACTTTTAGTGTGATTTAAGTATAAATCTTAAAATAAATCTTTAAATCTTGTTTATAACTGTAAATACATGCCCATAATTTTAAAGTACAAGACTGTAAATATGTTAAAAAAAACCCATGGTAATTAGTGAACAGTTTACCATTACTATATTCAGTGAAAAATATAAAGACCTATAAATATTTCGTGTAATTTTACAATAAAATACTGTTAAATATACAGATGTTGTAAATACACTATATATACATATATATATATATATATATATATATATATATATATATATATATATATATATATATATATATATATATATATATATTGATTGTGAGCGAGGACCAGGTGGGAGGATCGTCAGGTAAAGGACATTTTAGTCTGGAACTAGGATTAAGCCATGTATAACCGGTGGGAAATACACAATAAGCAAAGTAAAAATATGTTACTCTTATATAAATTAACTCTCTTTGCAAAAAATGTAAAATAATAAAAATTATATATATATATATATATATATATAATACTGTTTAAAGTTTTCTATACATACCACAATATATCATTATTGTGAAAGGCCATGATAATCACATATTGTGAAAAAAACTGATGTTGTAACAGTTGACAGCCCCAATTTACACAAGAATTTAAGACTGAACATTAAGCACAGACACACTGCACAATTTTTGGCTGTCCCAGATGAAAGTTTGGCATAATGAAACAATCATGGTGAATCAGAAATCACCATGATTGTTTCATGATGCCAGTCTTTCATCTGGGACAGCCACAAATTGTGCAGTGTGTCTTGGACTTCATAGACACAATATTATGAGTTATTTTATCTGTTTTTGCTCTAGAACCAAAAACCATTTGAATCAAAGTCAAAGCATAATTAACTTTGTAGTATTTCTCTGAGCAACACACAGTAGTGGGCTGTGTCTGAAAATGCCAACATGGTCTCATAAAAATTATTTAAAAGTTTCAAAGAGAAAGGTCCACTGAGTGGTGCTAAAACATGGAACCCTGGCACATTTTTATTAGGCTGATATAGGCATGTATTGTGGTGGTTCAGCATTGAAATATCTGGGGACTGTTGCTAAAATGCTGAATCATGTTGGAAATCTGCCCTAAACCAAATCCAACCCTACACCTACCCAATAGTGTAAACAAAAGCAAAACTGATATAAAAACACATTTGCTGATGCAACCGTGCCATTTCAACTTCCTTTTACACAGATTTGAACAGTTTTTTCAAACTGTAGTTAGACAGAATTTGAGCCAGAGCTCCTTGAATATCAAGTACTATATGTCTCTGTACTGCGTGAGCTACCTTTCATGAAAACCCATAGATGTGAAGCTGGATATGTGTGACGCTAACATTCAAAAGCGTCTGTTTTCAAATATCAAATATTAATAAAGCATAATACTTGAAGTATATTGTGACTTCAAAACAATATTAACAGCACAATATATATTCTTCAAGTAATTGTGCGGAAATTACACTTTGTTAATCAAAACGTTATAAATTTATGTTAAAAAAGAAATAATAGGTGTCAGAGTTTTAATGCCTCTACTGTAGTTTCTTTTGGAAACTGCAGTGATGTACTACTGACGCATCTCACTAAAAAGTGCACCAAGATAGGTTTATGCCATGATAGCAAGTAGAAAAATGCATTCTTCCCTGCAATATAGTAGAGAGAGAAAAATCTGTGAAACAGTCTGTCTAAATCAAAAGTATTTCACATTTTTTTTTCATAACTTTTCATATTTCATGGGCAGTTTTTTGCATTTTGCTTTTTTATATTTTTTGTTCCTGTACTATTTGTTCTTGTCACCAGTTTGTTTTCATAGGTGTTATTTCCACCTGTGCCTTGTTGTACCCCCTTGTTATGTACTAAAAAAAAATGTAAAATTGTACCATAAGGGGCTTGTCACCTTTGTTACCCCTAAGTGGTTCATAATAATACCATATGAGTACATAGTATAACTTAAGATCCTAATACTAATATGTACTAATGTACTACAATGCACCTCTAGGGTAAAGAAGATATAAAGGTGTCCCTTTGAGGGTAATGACCCAGTGTTATGCTGTTCTATTTTTGTAATGGATATTTGATGTGATGGTACTTCAATAAAAACATTTAAAGGTGTGCATTTGGTTGCACTTACAACACTTTTAATCATTCCCTAACGGTTGACCCCTAGTAGAAGAGAAGATTTTCTCACTAGCTGACAGATTGTAGCAGAAATGAGATGAGGCAGCGTAGAAGGAAATGAACAGAAGCCTGGAATTATTTTAAAACAAGTCATGGTCAACGTTCAATTTCTTTGTAGATTGCTTACAGAAAACCAGTTTTAACACACATCTTCATATGTAGTTACAGTACATAGCTCCATATGCTTTATGTTTTCAAATTCTCCAACATAAAAAGAATATGCCAGTGTGTTTCACAATGAATATGAATTTAATTATAGTGAAATTTCTACACTGACTGTCTTTTCTTCTTCTTGTCAGAGTCAGTTATTTTTAGTTAATTGAAACACATGATCATTATGATATTAACATCATGATTTTAGCATATGGACCTTTTATTAAATTCATTTATTTAAAGATAATATTATTTAAATTATAAATTATAAAAAAGAGAGGAAAAATCTATAAGTTTAATTGTATATTTTAGTTTGGTTCTGACCAAATACTTTTAGTAATTAACAATTTAAATTCTGCACACACAATAGGTCTTGGTTACATGTAAACCTCATTTTCTTGAAGAAGGGAACAGAGACGTCACGTTGAATGACCCGACGAATTGGGATCTCGCCGAGAGACCAATCTACTTCGAGTGTATCTAAATGAGCCAATTGAAGATTGGCATGCACTTATCGCATCCAGCTGCCACTGATCACAGCGCATGCATATTCATTTCGCTGAGGAGCCGAGCCAGTGACCTGGCCCCTTCAGCGGAGGTGGAGCACCGTGGCGACAGGACGTGGCGTCTCCGTTCCCTTCTTCAGGGGCGAGGTTACATACGTAAAGCGAGACGTTCCCTTTCAGTCAGTCACTCCTAATAATGTCGGATGACCAACAAATTGGGATCTCTACCAAACGCCATGGATGCTGCCTCTTCCAGTGTCCTGTGGAGCCCACAAGCCCCTCAGTCTATATCGGCGTAGGCTGGGGCTCGACCACAAGAAGCCAGCTACTTTTGTAAACACTACCCATTGCATTTGACTGGAACACTGGGAACGCCCCACGTTCTAGTGAACAGTAGGAAGTCTCGGAATGAATATGCATATGGACAGTATTTCAGTTTGCATATGGAAAACTGGAGGTGATTGACCCTCTTAGATGGGCAGAAGGTCTGCCGGAAAAACAGGGCTCTAATGCTATTCCGTGGAAATACACACATAAAGTCCTCTTGGGGTACTTTACATGGCTCCCAGCCCTCACCGGTTCTCACAAATTCGCCGAGAGGGCCTGGTGCCAGATGCTCCGCAACATCTGGCTGCGAGGAATGGAGGAGCTCGACAGGGTCTACTGTATGGACGCTCTGAGGCGGTTAACAAGCCGACCCGAGCCGGGCCTCTTGGTGCTTCTACCCATTTGAGGTGAGAACACAGGAGGATACCAGTTCAGCGATAGGCTATAGAATCTAGCGAGCGTGTTAGGGGTAGCCCAGCCCGCAGCTCTACAAATATCTGTCAGCGAGGCACCAAGAGCCAATGCCCAGGACGATGCGACACTTCTTGTTGAGTGTGCCCGCAACCTGAGGGGGCAGGGCATACCCTGTGCTTGGTAGGCCAGGTTAATGGCGTCCACTATCCAGTGAGCCATCCTCAGCTTGGAGAGCGGCACTCCCCTTCTGCTGGCCTCCGTGACAAACAAGAGCTGGTCTGAGGTCCTGAAGCTTTGTGTCTGGTCAGCGTAGCATCTTAGTGCTTGGATGGGACAAGCAACGTCAGGGCTGGGTCTGCCTCCTCCAGGGCAGCGCTAAAAATTCACCACCTGGTATCTCAAGGGGGTAGTGGGAAACTTGGGCACGTGCCGGGCCGTGGCCTCAATGTTACCTGGGAATCCGTGGGCCCAAACTGTAGGCAGATAATCGTCGACCGAAAAAGCCTGCAGGTCCCCTACTCCCTCTTGATGGAGGCCAATGCGAGCAGGAGCAACGTCTTCATAGACGTTCAACTTTAGCCCAACTGCTGGCAAAGGTTCAAACGGAGCCTGCTGCAGTGCTGTCAGCACTACAGACAGATCCCAAGAGGGTACTGTAGGGGGCCGTGGAGGATTCAACCTCCTGGCCCCCCTCAGGAACCTGATGATCAGGTCATGCTTACCCACAGACCTCCCGTCTATGGGGTCATGATTTGCAGCGATCGCAGTCACGTAGACTTTAAGGGTAGAGGGTGACAGCCTTCGCTCCAACCCTTGCTGCAAGAAGGTAGGCACGACTCTGATAGGGCAATTCCGGGGGTCTTCACCTTGAGAAGAACACCACTCGACGAAGAGGCTCCACTTCAAGGCATAGGCCTGTCTCGTGGACCACGTTCTAGCCGAAGAAATGGTGTCAACTACCCCTTGAGGTAGGTCACCTAGAGCCTCCGCGTCCCATCCAGGGACCAGACATGGAGTTTCCAGAGGTCTGGACGCGGATGCCAAAGGTGTTCTGTCTCTGAGTCAGAAGATTCTTCCTCAGAGGAAACGGCCAAGGAGGGGCTGTCGCGAGGAGCACAAGTTCTGGGAACCAAGTCTTCATGGGCCAGTAGGGTGCTACTAGCAAGACCTGCTCCTTGTCCTCCCTGACCTTGCACAGTGTCTGTGAAAGAAGGCTCACTGGGGGAAATACATACTTGCGAAGGCCCCGCGGCCAGCTGTGTGCCAGTGGGCAATGGGAAGGCAAACAGGTCTACCTGAGCGGCTCCGAAATGTTCCCAAATGAGCTGAACCATCTGGGGATGGAGTCTCCATTTTCTGGGTAGTGCAGCTCGCGACAGCTCGTCGGCTGCCTGGTTGCACACTCCTGGAATGTGAATAGTTGCGACATACGACGGGAGCGTAGACCACCTTGTTGGTTGATGTAGGCAACAGTCGGTATGTTGTCCATGCGGACTACTACATGCTGGCCTCGAAGGCGGTTCTTGAGACGGCCTATGGCGAGATGTACTGCCAGCAACTCTAGGCAGTTGATGTGCCACTGCAGTTGAGGGCCCGCCCAAACACCTGACACTGCATGCCTGTTGCACGTGGCCCCCAGCCGGTGGTAGAGGCATCCGTGAAACCACAGCATACCTGGAGACCTGCTCCAGGGCACTCCGCCCGAAGGAACGAGAGGTCTGACCACGGGGTGAAGGTTTGGTGGCAGGCCGGGTGTTATTTGAACCCGTGAGTGCCACATTGCCACGCCCACCTCGGTACTTCGATCGTGTAGCCAATGTTGAAGTGGTCTCATATGGAGTAGTCCCACATATTCAAGCAGTTCAACACCGAAATGGCATGCTCCTCTGTGAGGCGTGCCATCTGATCAATCGAATCCAGCTCCATCCCAAGAAAAGAGATCCTTAGTATTGGACAGAGTTTGCTCTTCTCCTGGTTGACCCGAAACCCCAACTGGCTGAGGTGCTGTAGCACCAGATACCTGTGTTCGCACAACTGAGCCCGGGACTGAGCTAGAATGAGCCAGTCATCCTGTTGGTTGAGAATGCGAATGCCTTGCTCTCTCAGTGGAGTAAGGGCAGCCTCCACGACTTTCGTGAAGACACGTGGTGACAGGGAGAGCCCGAAAGGTAGGACTTTGTACTGATATGCTCGACCTTCGAACGCGAACCTCAGGAATGGTCTGTGGTGCGGAAGAATCGACACATGTAAGTACGCGTCCTTCAGGTCGATGCAAACCAATCCTGGGGACGGACACACTGACCATAGTCTAGATCACTTAACTCCACCCCATATCTATGAATCATAAATGAATGATAAATACTGAAATTGTTATATGTAATTGTCAGTGTTTTTAGTATTTATAAGCTTTTAACTTGTACCTGTCAGTATCAAAATGGAACTGTACAACATGTTTTTACTACCTACAAATCTCTGCTGTCAGAATTAAGTCATAATATTTTAAGAATAAATCTTAAATAGATATTGTATAAGAATAGGCTAATTGAGTAAATAATAATTTAACAACTAATAGCAAATGAAATAAGTAATATTTAGTTTTTTACAAACTTACAGCTATGCACCAGTCACCATGAGTATTAATGAGTATTAATCATTATACGGGTTACAGTACAGCTTCAGGCACAGATTAAAAGAAGAAGAAGGAGAAGAAGAAGCAGAAAAAAGGATTAGCAGCTCAGCCAACCTAGAAAAAGATCATTTCATTGCAGTCTTGCCTGTTTCAGCCTTCTTCATTTCCTCTTTCCCCGCAAAACTGCTCACACTGCATGAACCACTACACAAAGTATAAAGAGCCCTGGATCCCCACAGCACATCTGATATGAAGAAAAAGGGAAAAGCAAAACCTATAACATTCATCCTTCCATATTAATATAGGACAAAAGGATGAGAGCTTTGATCTGAACAGGAGGTTGAGCTGCTCAGCTTTTTAAAAAGTGATGCAGGTGGATGGAGCCCGTTCTGATCACCCAAGGGAATCCGACGGCCGCATTACAAAAGCTCTTGAATCTCCTCCATGTTCTCTGTGGCTACAAGCAGAAAGGCTTTCGGTTTTGTACAGTTTAAATACATATTTTTGAAGATTTTTTTCTTGTCTTCCATTAAGCGGCTTAAGTTTTAGAGTTTAGTGAGTCACAATGGAGCTTTTATGCTTGGATATGTTACGACACCATCATTTCAATATTCGCTGAACTGGAGGAATGCATGGACAAAAATACAGACAATTTCTTAGATGCAACTCAACTGGTAGTGGCCAAAATCCATTCATTCCATAAATTCAACTTAAGGACCAAATGAGTTAGTATCATGTATGAATCAAGCACTTGAATAGGTTCATAAGTCACAATAAAGTGACAGAAAAAAATTTAAAATATATTTTCAGTACAGTATCATTATGATTTTATCACATCACGTGATATTTTATAATAAATCAGGCATTGTCTTTAAAGGTCAAATTGTCTTTCATTGTAAGAGGCTTACTGACCTTGAGTTTTTTTTATCCATTTTTGTTCTAGTCATAACGGTGGAGGAAAAAAAAAAAGAAAAAAGCATGATCTATTTTCAGAAGCTTTGTAAATGGTGATTTCAGCCAGCGTGTGTCAGTTGATGAGACTTAGATAGTAAACGAGCATATGCTTTCAAAATGACATCTTCCAGTGACAAACATGTGCTATCAGGGCTCCATCTGTTCTGACTTTTAAGTAAACTGTCTGTATTTATTTTTTCCCCTCTGAAGAGCATTTCTAGCTGAAAGATATTACAGTCTTTACTATAAAAATCTGGTTAAGGGTTGTTGGTTTTCACTGTCAGTGGCACAGCAATTCGTCGATCACAGTTTAAAGGGGAGG
The DNA here is from genome assembly GCF_018831695.1 of Puntigrus tetrazona. NCBI lineage: Eukaryota > Metazoa > Chordata > Actinopteri > Cypriniformes > Cyprinidae > Puntigrus > Puntigrus tetrazona. The sequence continues at coordinate 405,767 of NW_025048767.1, read as the reverse complement.
AGATTTTCTTCATGTGCCCTGGGGTTGTGTGTGCTAAACATTTTCATGTGCTGCTACAATGATTCTGCATCATAATCCACAGTGCAGTAACAACGCTTTACTGGTCATTGCAAATATCAAGCAATCTCTGCATCAAAGGTCAGTGCTTTATGGAATGTTTAACATGTTGAAGAGAACACTATGGCATTTATACAGCTGTAGGGGTGAATCATCTCGAATAGATTTTATTCTTGTTCACAGCAAAAGATAATTCAGCAGGAGAGCTTTAACATAATATTCCCACAATGCAACTTTAAAAATGGGACTTTGTTATGTTGCTTTGATTTTTGCTATATTAATAACATTTTGCACTGTTCCTCCTGGATCAGTGCCTTGCTCGAGAGTTCAATAGTGTTAGATCACAAATGGGATGAATTTGTTTATTGTTTGTACATGTAATGTAAATTTAATGACAATTTTTTTTTCCTATTCAGTTACAGTTACTAAGAAAAAAGTGTAATTAAATTAATGATTACAAAGGGGGTTACATCTTATTTAATACACACATATTTAATAATTTCTGTCATATACATTGTAGTGCCTGCTCTAATATAGAACAGAATATGCTTATTTGTTAATAGTCGTATTTCTATTTGTTTATATATATATATATATATATATATATATATATATATATATATATATATATATATATATATATATATATATATAGAAATATACTTTTTTAAGATAATTTTTTTTTCTCAAGCCATTGTTAGGTGCTAATGTCTGTCATAGTTAAAGATTTGATTTCAAAAACAGTATCATAGCTACTAAACAATTTTTATTAGTAACTATGATTTCAATAGTTTTTTTTGTTTGTCTGTGCCTGTGCTTTAAAAAAATAAATTATAATCTTAATTCTAGGGATAAAGCACTGTAAAAGTGTGAGTAATCAGTGTTAAATATTGCTGTAAGCTAGTAGCCTACAGGTCATTACATACAGAGTCAAGATTTTAGTATGCGTTTTTTCAGATTCATTATCCTTTCCAATCAAAATGCTTGCTACAGGTGCGAAAAAAAATCCAAATTTTTTTGTGTTTGTAAACAACACCTCATGAGTTCGTATTTATTTTTTATTTTTGGTTGGTTGCATTGAGCCTTTTTACAAGAGAAAAGGCTTCAATAGTTAACCAAAGCTAGCGACTACATACATCTTCCTAATCTCAATTTTTAAGGTTTAAGAGTCATAAGTGATGCACTACAAAAAACTGTGAGCTGATTAGGCTGTCTAATAAGTGGAAATTTGCCTAATCTGCTCGCAAACTTACCTTTGTGGCTCACGTACAGGCTTCCTTCTGCACTGAAGCATTACAGCTATTGATTTTTAACAAAACAGGCATACTCAATATATCTATCCTAACTACTAGAGGACGCATTGCTCGATGAGGATTTGTTGCAACTCTCAATCTTGAGGAGACATGCAGCGAAGCTCCCGTGGAGCGAAGAAGAGGGGGAGTTACGAGACTTCTCAGACAGTTGAAATGTCCAAAGAGATTTGCTCTCAAGCTATTTTCAACATGTTGAATTGGTTAATCCTTTGTGAAAAATAACAGACCATGTGGGGACTGACCCATAGCATCGATTTGTAGAAAAAAATATGAAATTGACTAAATTTGGACATAGGAGGAGTCAATATATAACTACACAACATTGTTGTGGAGAAAGTCATTCATGTATTAGCATTGTATCACAACATTGTAGTTGTTCTTGTAATTCAATTGGTAGAGTATGACACTATGCAATGGGTTTGATTCCCATGATTCCCAAAAATGTAAACTTCAATAATATAATTTGCCAAACATTTACAATCTTTTACCATTTATCATTTATGATATCGTTGTCATGAAACTCTATCCAAGACAGTTTTCAATTATGAATGTTATTAGCTTAAATTTGAGTTACAAGAAGGTGCTAGTAAGTCTATTTGGAAGTTAAACCCTCAAACTGCTACAGATTGAAAAAATATGAGACTCCAGATTTAGTTTTGCATATCAAAAAGCCCAGGCTCCTAACAAAAGTTTGAGAAAAGAAAAGTGATTCATCACTTTTGAGAGACATTGAATTAAATTGCCATACACAGACTTGATTTGGATGCTTTTGAAATTCATTTCCATGGATTGCCCTCATTAAAACCAGAGACGAGAGTTCAGTGCGGTTGAAGTCTGGAGTGGAGGCGACTGCTCAACTAACATTATGTTTGGAATAAACAGAGACCTTTTTAGCATGAAGCAGAATGTACTCACCCTTCCCTCCTGCTCTCGCACTTCAGCTAACTCACTCAATGGTTTCTACATAAATAATTGGCTACGGGTGAAGAAAACGATCAAACACCTGAGTGGAATCAAAATGGCCACAGTTATTAAAAATAAATAAAAATAACATGTTTACACAAGCCAGAGTTGGTAATGAGACAGTCCTGTGGAAGGTGATTAGGGTTCAGTAAAGTGCATGCCCTTAGTTAGTCAAAACCAGTTTATCTGGCAGGAGAGTGAAGTTAAGTTCAAGTATATTTTTAGTCTAATAGTCTGGCTTTCTCCCTTAAAGCCTAATTTGTCTATTTATTAAAATTCTTGGTTTAATATGGCACACTGTAAATATTCTGCCTATAACTTTTGTTTCTATAAAATGGTATGTTATAAACACAAGAATAACTTTTCAAACTGCAGTGAGCTACAGTATAGTCACATGACTCCTTTCAGTTGCATTTTCAATTTATCATGTAACTTAAATCACCACTCAGAAATAAATACATTTATTTAGCAAATTTGTGTTTAAAAATCTAATTTTATGGCAGTCCTATGTCACAATAAGATCAGTAGGAGTGTTCTTAACACAGTTAACAACATCAGTTAAGAGATTTCATGTTCATAATCACCCTGGGGTGCTCAGTTTTGTGAATATGAGTGGGAACAATGAACAATGCAGATTTATCACAGCCACCATTGCTCAGATTTACCAGGGTGCCAATATTAGTGGCGAGCACTGTATGTATGTATGTATATAAATATATATATATATATATATATATATATATATATATATATATATATATATATATATATAGACATTTTTTCTTGAGGAAATATTATATTATCCAAGAATCAAAAGATGACAAAGCTGGTTTATGTCTCCCCTGCCTCCAGTATACCCGTGAGTCTATTCATTTCTATTCAATGTGTCTGGTACCAGAGCAGGTTTGACAAAGTGATGTGTCATGCGGTGCAACAACAGGGCACTGTGAATCAGAACATGAAGTGAACTCAAAGGCGAAGATAAAGTGTTCCTGAGAATGATACCTTTAATACCCACTCCAGACTTCTTGGCAGGGCTAGAGTGGGTCACAATGCCTGGATGACTGACAATGAGTTTTTTGCAGATCAAGCTACCTTTGATCAACATCACTTACTTTGGCCTAGCTCATACAGCATTGACAGAAAAATGTTTTCTTTTTCTGAGATCAGTAACCCGTGACTTTGGTAACATTTCTGAACAATGAACATAAAGCATATCCTGAATTAAAAAAATGAAACAGAATTGGATCCATAAATACAACCACAATTTTTAATCTGCATGATAACATAGTGTTCCAGTGTCAACCTGTTACCTACTAAAATATTAAGGTTAATCACTAATAAATCTCAAATTATAATTATCTATAAATATTCATGTGACTGGAGATTGGAGTAAAGACTTGAAAATTTAGCTTTTCCATCACATGAATAAATACATTTTTTAAATATTTTAATTAGCATTGTAAGGGTCCCCTTTTCCTGCAGAATGGAATCCAGAGGCCCTGGTCGAAGGTCAACGCGTGTTCGGTCTTTTCCTTGCGTCTCGTTAAAAATCACTAATATTTATTAATCTTTTGGTTTTCCAATTGTAGTACTGACCTTATACATAATTTTATCTGACTCCAATCTTTCGTGATTTTAGTTATATTTATTTAAATGTAACTACTGATCCCTCTAGTTGTGATTAAATTTGGATCATTAATTAACTATAATATTTCCTAGTTTCAACTTATCGTTCGTTAGGAGTCTGGGTCGCTTAGAGACCTTGTTTGGCCAGAACAGACTCACGACACATCTGGGCTAGTCCAGGTCTTAGTCAGCGGCTACTCCGTAGATCGCTTACCTTAATGCAGCCATTTCCTCAATAGACTCAAAAAGAATAATTTTTTATGCGTTCCCTAAGTAATAGCATGCTAAGCCAGTTTGGTGGCCAGAAGTCAAGATCTCAAAAACGTGCCCCCTGCTCCATCCATTGATCGCTGATCTGACTCACCCTAGCACGCCAACAATGCGGAAAACGATACAGAATCGTGCCTTGTTGTGTTTTGTCACTTTCCTTATATACTCAGACCAGACAAAGAGATCCCAAATGTAGTTGTATAAACCTTTTGGTGTTTAGGTTCCCGTGCTCCAGAGTCACACCTGGCTGGAACACGTTCAGAGACCCAAAACGAGGGTACACCTCCTTCTCAACAGAACACAGTTCTACCAAGTTCTTAATCTTCTCCATAATATAAGTGATTACTGTGAAATTGAGACAAAACATGAAAGTGAAGAACAATAGGTTCACAAGACACATGATATATAATGCCTTATTCCTAATGAACTTTAAACCAAGTCTTTTGGTCAGAAGTAGGGGGAAGCAGGAAGAGCAGAGGTGAGGAGGGTGTCATAAAGGCAACAGGGGCGGTGGTGTTGTTTACTCTCCTTTTGAAGTCCTTTTGTTCCTTTGGATATCCCTTCTCAGATTAGTCTTATTGCATTTATAGGTTTTGATTCACCTCCTTACAGCATATTACATTTCAAAACTCATGTTTGTTTTGCTATATTTTTGAGGACTTTGATTGACTTTTATGTTTTTTATACTGACCTAACAATATTTTAATTGCCCTACAATTGCCCTACAATGAGATCTTGACTTCAACCATACCCCTAAATACATCACATTTTTACATTTTAAGACAAAATTAATTTAGTATTAGATTTTTTTTTCCCTTTTAACCTTTTTCTTTCCTTCCTTTTTTTCCCCAAATGTCCTAATTTTTCCAAATGTCCTCACAAAAATGTCAGATTCTACTATATTTGTGGGGACAATTGTTCCACACAACTATAGCAGAAACACACACACATTAACTAAAATCGCAAAATAGAAGTAAAAAAAATTTCAATACTTTAAACAAACAAATTAATAAATTAAAAAGTGTATCTTATTATAAATTGGACAAAAGAAAGAAAGAAACAAATGTAATTGTTAATTAGAAATAGTTGAGTGAGTGAAGTTTCTGGAAATTTTGCCTAAACAATCCCAGAATTTATTGACTGGTCCCAGCGGTGAGGTTCATGGCTCACAGTTCGAGGTTAGGCTGAGGGGAGGTGAGTCAGCAGCGTTGGTGCATATGAGACTATTGGCTGTGCAAAACACTTTCTGATTAATGAATTTCTCTGGTCGGGAAGACAAGGCAAGCAGCTTGGAATATGAGATGAGGACCATGGATCTATCTTCAGTTGCTTAGGTTGCACGGTTCTAGACCTCAGAAATTGAACATGCCGTGATAGCTGTCCTGTCCCCAATACAGGGAAATGAATATTAAACTGAGCTGTGTGTATGACCCATCCTGACAATCTAGTTTTGAATTTGAGTAGCAAATGATAATGGTGTGCAGTATGGCTGGTAGACTTGAATTTTGTACACTGAATCTGTAATTTTGTACTTTGAATCCATAATCCTGTTTTCAGAATGAGATTAGCAACATTTGAGGCAATTAAATGTATAATAGATCATAATGTGTAATTACCATATGTTGATAATGTAGCAATATCAACAGGACTATAAGATAGGTCACAACACTCAAAATATATCTAGCTAATAAATAATTGGTAAAAGTCAGTGAAATAAAAAATGTATATAATAATAATAATAATAATTATTATTATTATTATTATTATGTTATTTCACTTTCACAACAAAAATTGTTTAGCAAAGTATTTATTGATGTTATATCAATACATAGCATATTTTGTCATTTACATGAATGAATGCTTATAAACCTTTTGGCTCAATGTAAATTGAAAAAAATGATGTATTCGTGTGACTAATACCTCATTCTGACCATATATCAGATTGCAACTTTTATGTAAACTCACAGGACCTGTGGTCCACAAAAATAAAAGTTTTTTTCCCTTCTTGGACTGATCCAATGAAAAACCAATTGTATATGAGCAGCAAATCTTCCTTTTTAAAGTTGCAGCATTCGTGTCTGCATGACCTTGCAATACACAGTGGATACATAAAATATGTTTAAGTGTTTGTTCTGTATCTGTATAGAGGCATTTTTTTTTTACTGGTAGGCTTGAAAGCAGTTTTAACTCTGCTTGTACCCTCAGAGATGCTCAGTCTTAAGCAAAAGGTGTCTTTGTGCACTTGCTGATATAATGCTTATCTTGCTTACAACTCGAACCAGGAAAAATTATTGTTAACGCCAGCACTGCAGATGGCCTCCATAAAAGGGACCCTTTGTCGTGCCTTTGTTTGCCATGTTGAGTCATTGAGCACAACACAGAGACATGGCTAGAAGCATAGCCCTTGAGGGCCTTAATAATTCATACAATGTCATTGTAAAGCACAGTGTGCACTTGCTACTAAAAAAGAGTGAAGGTCATTTGTTTGGAAACTCGGCTACTTGTTACTGCAGCAATAATTAAACAGTTGCATTGATTTTATGTCCACCTGCAGGAGATTCTATGACCCAGAAACACACATGATGTACATTTACCACATTTAGTTCACTCTACATACACAAAAAGTAACATGGCTTGGCCCATGCAAGTATTTCTTTTTCGTCTGAGTTTTGTGGTCTTATTTCAGCTACATTTGCCCCCAAAACGTACAAAATTAATATTAATAAAAAAATTAAATTAATAATAATATTTTTTGTTCAAAAAAATGCATCTATCTTGGTCACATATCATATTATTGTAGCATAGTTTGTGCTGAATGCAACAAAAAATTATAAGTAGCTGAAATAAGCACAAATATCAGGATATATCAAAACATCTCAAGGACCCCAAAATCACCTCAGACCCCAGTGGGTTAAATTGCTAGTATATTAGTATATATGCTGGTAATATAGTATAAAAAGATCAATTAAGTGCCATGTTCTGGCTAATTCTGGATAATTATCACAATCTAGTTAGTTCTGTTGATAGATGCTGCAACTAGACTATTCAGATGCCATTGTGATGAATAGGGATGTTAACAGATAACTCTCTCTTCAGCTATTTGTGCACACAATGGTGCTTAATTAACATGGAAGTTTGGGTAAAATGTGTACGCACACGGATGGATGATTACAATGTCTTGCAATACATAAAAACAAACAAACAAACTCTTAGACATTAAATATGAAGGTTTTGCACAAGTGCATTAAAAATTATTACATAGAGGGTCAAAATGGATAATTATGTATTATCATGAAACATTATTTTTGTAGGTCTAGCTGTGCAAAGAATTTTAAACTTCCTCCTTGATTTCAAAGCTTGGTGCTGATTTCCAAGCATTTTTAGAGCTGTTTTAAAACTAATATTAATAAAACACATGACCACCTATGGATGTAAGATGATAATGATGAAATATGCATGAAATTTCCATCTTGAAGGAAGAAACTCATCATTTATGGTTAGAAATGATCTTGGCTTTATGAACCACTCAAATGATCATTAATTATTCTATTAAGAGAATAATGTGAGGTTGAAAATACTGTACAATGACAGCTTGATATTCGTAGCACCATCTGTTTAAGACACAGTTGTCAGGGCTAAGGTCTCGTCTCATTAGTTGAGGAAAGCACTCAGCAGTTTTATGGCATTAATAGTGTAGTGAGCACAGAACTCGTGATTAGATCTTGCATAATCATATCTTACATATCCAGACAGGCTCTGTCTGCCTTCTAGGACAGACTAATTTCACCAGAGTAAAACCACCCAATGTATATGTACATCTTACTATCTGTATAAAAAAGTGTTATTAAACAACACTAAACAGAACTTTGTAGATAATTAAATAAATAAAATTGCAAATCTATTACAATACAGTTAAACAATTTTTTGCTTATTGATTGTGGAACACAACGCTGATTTAGGCAATGAGCACTGTGCTTTTACTGCTATGGTAGAGTTTTCTGTTCCCTATCAAATGCTACACTTGTTGCTGGATTTCATTAAAGGTATAATTAAAAAAAAGGTTTTGTCATTAATTACTCACCCTCATGAAACAAAAAAATAAGATATTTTTCATTAAATCTCAGAGCTCCAGGAAATTTTACATCTGTAAAATTGTTCAATTCAGTTTAACCGTAATTTTATTGAATGCATTTTGTTTGGAATGACAGGGTGGAACAACACATTGTTCTTACCATTAAAGAGCTGAGCGTGACCAGTAAGAGTTATTGCCAGTTGGAGTGCTTTGCTCCAGGCTCTCCTTCTTTCAGGAAGAGTGAGCCTCTGCATCTTGTTAGGATCATGGGCTTGTGTGTTGAGCTGGCATCCCTGCATCATTCTCGTGCCCATTGCTGAAGTGTGCCCAGGTGCTTCTTCAGAGTGAGCTGAAGATGCAAGTTCTCCTGCTTCCAGTGATATGGAAATTGAGAGAAATGCCACTGAGTGCACCTTACATGACAACAAATCATTTGAGGAATTACTTGAAATGGTGACAGTAGTAGTGGCCAGACCAAAATTGACTGGCTACAGGAGCAAGAGAACCCCAGACACAGAGTTTTATTTATCACAGTTTATTTTATTCATTTATTTATGTTTTATCTCACTCAATAAACCTCATTCCTTTTGATTCCTCTTGAAATAATACCAGGCTATGGCAAAAATTACAGTCCATTACCTTCAGAAGGTTCTAGGTCTGATGGTGGGTGCTTCCATGGTAATTTTTTCTGTGTTCTTTTGTGTGGTTTAGACCCTGCCAGAGAGTAAATCTTCTGGATTGATACATAAATTGCTGCAAAATGATGGCTGTATTTTGGGCCCTAAAATACTTCCTCCAGCAGTTAAGGGGCTACCATGCCCTAGTGCAGTTGGAGAACACTGCTGTAGTCTCTTACATACATCCAAGGAGGACTGCATTCACACAGCCTTAACAGGCTAGTGCAATAGGTTCTGCTTTGGGCACAGGACAAGCTCTTGTCCTTCAGGGCGATCTATATTCTGGAGCATTTGAAAGTGGGAGCAAACATGCTGTCCAGACAAACTGTGATGCATGGGAAACTCCACCCTGAACTAGTCAGACAAATTTAGGAAAATTTCTACGGAGCAGAGGTCAACCTCTTTTGCTTTACAAGAGACAGCACAATGTCTCTCTAAATCCCTCTGACTTATACACCTCCCTTGGGCCTGGATGCAATTGCCCATATGTGTCCTAGACTTCTCTTTTCTACTGATTACTTTGCTCCTGGGAGTCCTGGCCAAAGTTTGTGTGCAAAGGTCCTGCCTCTTACTCATAGCACCTCTCTGGCTAACCAAAATGTGGTTCTTAGACCTAATATCCCTCCTCAACAACTTTCCTGGGTGATTTTAATCGGAAGAGATCTCCTATCTCAGACACAGGGGGTGGTATTTTATCCATAACATAAGCTCTGAAACTTAAGGGGACCAACTAAAAGATCCTTCCAGCCAATGTAGTACAGACTATTCTAAGTGCGAGGACTCCCTCTACTAGAAGAAGTTATGCCCACAAATGGCACATTTTCAAAAGACACACTGTGCAGACCCAGTTCACTTGCAAGTTGTGTCAGTGCTGGAGTTCCTGCAAAAATCTGTTTCGTGTCCAGGTACTTTAGGAATCTTGGTTGCAATTTCAGCTTGCCACTCTTTGATTGACAGGGTTTCTATAGGAAAGCATCCTCTATATTCATGGAACTAAGCAGTTGAGGCTGCCTGCCAGAGCTATAGTCCCTTAGTGGGGACTTAGCTGTAAGACTTTACTTAATGCATTGTTCTCAAGCTCAATTCCTGGAGGGCCACAGCTCTGCACAGTTTAGCTGGAACCAGCTTCAAAACACACCAGCTTGAAAGTTTCTAGTGATACTGAAGACCTTTATTAGCTGCAGCTAAACTGTGCAGAGCTGTGGCCCTCCAGGAATTAAATTTAAGACCAATGACTTAATGTGTTCAGTTGGCACCAGCCAGTCTAAAACCCAAGACCTCCAGCAAATGTGACACTGGACCACAAAACCCCATAGGGGGAGCATAAGGGTAAAAGTTTTGAAATTTACATTTTTACAAATTATGTCAATAAATACAAATTTATATCAGCTTTTATCAAAATAAATCATAAATTACAGTTAAAGGCATACCAAAAATGTACATCTGATCTATAGATCATGCTACTCATGTGTCATATACCAAGTATATTGTGTGAGGGCATAAATTCACTTTGAATGGTGAACAATTTTTTGAGTTTGAGTGCATTAAAAGGTTATTTTTCAAATATATATGAATACACATGCATGACACCTATGCATCTAATACAGTGACACATTATGAAAACTTATTAAATTATTGCTTCATATAATCACAAGAAACCATTAACATTACTGATATTGCTGATATTTCATCTGCGTATTATCTGTTGTTATTTCATCTGTTGTTTAGGCTCGCGCAGCATACAAATATTATTATTATTATATTATTATTTTATAAAATACAACATATAAGGTCAGCAAAAAAACTAACAAAAGAAACCACTTATTTTCAGTGTTTTCTTGTTAAAACCAACTTCCTTGCCTAATCTGCATCGCGAGTGAAAAAAGTCTCTCTCTGAGAAAGTTTTGGAGTCCACAACACATAAATATCACTGTAAATCATGATGCTAGAAAATGCATATTTTAAAAGAAATAAAACACTTACTTTTGGTGTTTTCCTTAAGTTCCCTCCACGTCAGCACAGCATAGCAATTCAAATCTGTGATAAATGTTTAGGCTCATTTAGGCACATACAGCATTTAAATATTGTCACAAAGTAATATAATCTTATTAAATGCATATTGTAAATAAAATAAAACACTTACTTTAGAAATTTTCATCGGTATAACCAATTTCCCCTATCTGCTCCTCAATGCAAGTGAAAAAAAATATCTCTGAGAAACAGTTGTGATGTCACTGCACCTGCATAGGCAGTGGTACGGCAGCAGACTTCCTTGATTGTTATGCCAGAATGAGAGTATAGTTCCTATTCATATCAGCCTACAAAATGGCAATTTTCCTTTTCCAGTCTTAGTACACAATATAACTACAGACAGTAAATTAATATATATACATTACAATGTATATATTCCAATGTTCTTAGCATTTGTTCCACATTAAAAACAAACAAACAAACAAAAACTATGCCTACAGTATGAATATATGAATATATGTTTACAGTATGAATATATGAATTTAAATATACATTTACCCTACATGTTTGTACATTCTAAAATATACCTATTGTCCAGAGATGGCAAAGGTAAACACAACCTTCACTCAAGTAAATGTACAGATACTCATGTTTAAAAATACTACAGTAAAAGCAGAAGTACCGGCTCTGACATGTATTTAAGTAAAAAGTACCCATTATTACCTGTTTTAGTGTCACTCTTCTAATTCTGTACATTGTTGCATTATCATTTTAGTCATTTTTCTCTTACCAAAATTATCCATGGTTTATTACAGTAAAGTTTTTTTTACAACTATAGTTTTACTACACATTTCATGGTTAGACTATAGTTAGTATGGCAAAACCATGGTTAATTGTTGTTATGATGGTTTAACTAGCAACCATGGTTTGCAATCATAGTTTTTGGGTTGAATTTTTGTAAGGGTTATGTTGTTATTTGCCCTATAGCTCCCTCTAAACATGTTTTATAACATGTTTCATGTTTTATATTTGCTTGCTACATTTTTACTGTTTTTTTTTTTTACTGTAAGCCAATCAGATTTGAAGAACCAGTTTATAATTTACAATCAGTGTGTGTCATGGTGCTTGTACATCAGTGTCACTCATCTATCACCCATGGGTAAGGATAAGTTTAGGTTTAGAGATATGATCAAAATTAAATTTTTGGATTAAAATGTTGTTCCAGGCTCAACAAAATATGTCAACCCAGGAATACATAAAACTCAGCAATATCAAGATGTGTTTACACTGGAGCTTTGCTCATATCTGAGGAAAATCATCACCACTGTTGTTCCCTAAATGTTTCCCATGATGTTTTCAAGTTATATGCATATGTTTTGCTCTCAAAAAGCAATTTCCTACTATACAAACTATCCAGTCACAGTACAAAAAGCAATCTGACACAATTGTATGAACATATTGATTCACCTTAGTGTGTGTTGCTCAATGAGCACAATATGAAAATAAATAATTTAAAGTGCTTCTGACTTCACTTTGTGTAGAATGAGAAGACTATGCAGAACACTCCAAAAACAAAGAACAGAAATTTCAATTAGTCTGTAGTGCAGTGCCTTTGAAAGAATTTGAATGGGATGCAAATACAAACCATATTATGCAGGAGGTTATGAATAATCTATAATTTCTTCTGTTTAAGGTCTGATCTCCAAGCTACACATTTTACAAACAAAGACAACAAAGCTAAAAATTCAAAACATGCCATGTCTTTTTCAACCTTTCATAACATGATTTCCATGTAGTCAAATCCACTTTAATTCGTAGTATACCCAGCATGAGAAGCATAGCCCCAAGTGATCAGATTTTGCTGATTAGAAATAAGTCTGTGCTGTAAAATGTGTGCAGTTTTTTATATGAGCAATATGTGATATACAAATATAAAGCCATATGCAATACATATATACAGCCATATCTCATGGGTTTGAGTGTGATATTGCCTTTATACTATGCACTGAAATGAAAATTCTGACACTGAAGACTGATGTAATGATGTTAAAAAAATACAGGTTTCACAGGAGTAAACAAAATGTTCAAATATATTCAAAGAGAAAAACTTTTGTTTTAAATTTGAGCCCCTCGTTTAAGAACTTGCTCCTTGTTTTGTCTTGACTGATCATTCTCCATCTAGTTCTGTCTTTTCTTCACGCCCCATGGCAGAATCTGTTAAAAATTCTCATTGCATTAAAATTTTTCCATTAGCCCAATTGAATGTATTGCACAGAAAATTGTGCAGGGCAGTGCAAAAATTCAATTAGGCCTATGTAAAAATTTTGATTTAAGAGGCAATAGAAAAGTTTGAGTTGTGAGGTAAATTTGTATTTTATTTTTACAGTGTAAAGGTTACACTCATTCAAATGATAAAAATTATATTGAAAAAAATATATGATATGAAAAATTATAATGAAATTGACTTTTTATTTTGTTCATCTGATACCGTCATATCGTACAGTTCTAATTCTGCTTTTTTATTTACTATTTGTTTGAGGTCATTTTATCATTTCAACCAGCAGCAACCACTCCTTCTTCTTCTCATTGGAGACATGTGGTCCAGAACTAAAGAGTCTCTTATTTTTGGTGCTTATAATGATTTTTCGTCTTTATTATTATTGAAAATAACTAATAATATAATAAAATACCTAAACTACATAATAGTTTAGGCCAACTCTGGCTTGCTCAGTTGGGGACACTTAATTTCTAACTATTATTGTCTAGTATTATTTGATTGCACAGATAGTATTTAAACTAAACTTATCTAGATAGTGATGCCTTTAACTGAAATTTGAGTGTTTAATCTTGCCATTATACATTACTGACAACTCTATTCTCAAAATTGATACTGCTAAGTGCTGTCACACAATCTGTATTGTTAAAAGCTCTATATAAATAAAGGTGACTTGACTTGGATAGTTAACACTTCCACCCTGTTGACTAGTTTGCTGCATTATAAATCTCACTCTATGATGATCCACAAAACAGACCTTATACTTTATAACTAATTTAATTTAGAATGATAACAAAGGAAAATTGAGTTGCTTCATTAAAAGTTATTGTAATTATTGTATTGAAAGCAGTGCATTATGTAGAGTATAATATTATGAGAGAGAGAGGGAGAGAGAGAGAGAGAGAGAGAGACCTTTGTCCAACACAGCATTTTTTCTTTACCTCAATCTTATATTACCAATAAAACATTTGTTTGCACTGAGGAAAGTGATACTACTTTGTTGCATGATTCTTTCATCTGCTGGGGGTAATTTCTGATGACAGTGCTGCTCAGTGCATTTGTTGGCTTTGTCACGAGTTGTTGTTAAAAGTAAAAATAACTTACTTTGTTTATTAATCATTATAAAAGTTGTTAGGCAATTCAGTCAAAAGTACAAAGGCAGTTCTACAAAGTTACATAAACAGATTTTGTCAAAACTGTCTGACCATGTTTATGTAACTTTAATGCTGTACATCAGAGCACTGTCTTTGTACTTTTGAATTAATTGCCTAACAACTTTTATAATGACTGTTGCTGTCAATTAAATATTACTATTCTATGTAGATGATATTTTATAGAAATAAAAATAGCATTTCTTATTGAGAAACAGTGTGAGTTTTTTGTGATGTTGATTTTGGCTATCTTGTTTCACAATTAAGCTAGATGGTGACAAGTAAGCAGCATCAAAACTGAAAATTGTCAACAAATTATCTGAGCAAGCGGGAAATTCCAGAAATTCCAATAAACAGTCTTGCTAGTGATGACAAATTAATGACACTGAGAAAAAAATATCCAAAACAGACATTTACACACAAACCTATCGTAATGGAGGAGTCTGAGGTGAGCTTTAATCAGGGCAGGGTTAAATATCAGCAAAACAGTAAAATCCATGCAAGGCAAAAGATTATCATATTAAACAAATGAGGCTCAGGGCAGACAGCAATAATAACAAAAAACAAGAAAACAGTCCAAGGTCAAAACACAGAGAAACTAGGAAACACATAATGGAAATGACAGAACTAAGAACTAGGTAATGACTAAACAATATTCAGCGTTTGCTCAGAAACTGAACCAAACTTAAATAAACAGGATAACAAGTTAACAAGGGGGGCAGAACTAATCAGTTACCAAAGGGAATAACAATGGGGGCAGGGAACACAGAAACAATGTGGAGCAAACATTTCAAAAGTGCATGAGTCCATGAACACTAACATAGGGGGAACACAGACTGAAATCGTAATAGAGCCCCCCTGAAAATGAGTGACTTCCAGACACTCCAACAAACAAAAGTTCAAGTCCAGGAGGGTAGTGTAGCAGAACAGGGCAAGGGATCGTGGGCCAGGTCCATGCAGTAGTGAAGAGCTGAGGGACAGAGGCAAAGCAGGGCACCTGGCAGAAAACCCTGGGGGAGCAGGCAGAGCAGCCAGTGCAGGCAGAGTGGGGTGGCATGGCAGTGCAGGCAGAGTGAGGAGACCTCCAGTGTGGTGCAGACGACCACCAGAGTAAGACAGAGGACCATCAGTCAGGAGCAGGCAGTGCTGGAAACAACAAAAACAGAACTGAAGACCCCCTCAACAGGATAGGAGGAGCTGGCCACCCTGACAGGGACTGACGTCTAGGGAACACAGACACATGAGACAGACATAGCATCTATGGCCGTTACAGGATCGACAGAGAAACCAGTGACAGACTCCTTGCCTGGGACAGTGCAGAAAAAAATTAATAAACGACTTCCATAGCCATGACAGGGCAGGACGAGAAACATGGGAATTAGTTCAGGAGCTGAAGAACTCAAAGGGATAAGCCATGGTTTGGAGATTTCAAGTGATTCTGGCAGGCCAGCAGTGAGCTGATGTGACTCTGGCAAAATGAGTGATGATATTTACGATCAGTAATGGCTGGACTTAACTTGTGAAGATCACCAATGATCTGACTTAACTCCTTAATACTTGACTTGACTCAGGAAGGGCCGTTGTGATATGACAGGGCTCTATTGTGGCCCATCTTGGCTGGGTAATCAGGCGTGGCCACCATCTTGTGCCATGGTTCTGGGTTTGCAGGCATGACATGAAGAATCTTCAGTGTAGCAGACATGAGGTTCACAGGCCCTAGAGTAGCAGGCAACGCATGAGTAAACTCTATTTTAGCAGACATGATGTGATCAACCTTTGACTTGGTATACATGACATGAGTAAACCCTGACTTAAGTGGCAGGAATGATGTTAGCAGGCTTTGGCTTGGCAGACGTCATGTGAGCAGACTTTGTATGATCAGCGTGGCTCATGAGGATCGACTGTGGCTTGACTTGGCTCGTGACTATAAAGTATGATTTGACTAGACTCTACACATTTCATGGAAAGTCTCCTCAGTATCTCTTACAGTGAGAGAGGACCCAGTGAGAAGACTTAGCAATGCTCGGGGACCAGTACGTATGAGCACAGATCTTAATGGTTCATTAAGTCTATGGCAAAAGAGTGCTCAGTCGGGGAATATGAGTTATTGGCAATGTCTGCTCAGAGTTGTTTAAATAAACCTGCTGGATCCAGGGATGACTGATTATTCTGTGATGGAGGAGTCTGAGGCAAGTGGATTCAAATGCAAAAGTTTTGATTATAGATGTGGTCTAAAAGCCAGGGTCAAACACCAGCAGAACAGTAAAATCCAGGTAAGGCAAAAGAGTATCCAATTAAACAAGCAAGGGTCAGGGCAGGTGGCAAACAATCAAAGAAGCAAGGAAACAGTCCAAGGTCAAATCACAGAGAAACTAGGAAACACAGAATGGAATGGCTTTGAAGGCCTTAGGTTATTTCAATCTTAAAATTAAATTAAATGTTAACTTTGGTGTGATTTTTTCTATCAAATATCTGTTATTTGTAAAATGTTCATTTCACCTATGACACATTCAAAAATAAATGTTTATATGACATGAAGTGTATAATTTTATGCCCTGTCTCAAATATCTGTATTACTGTTAATGTGCACAGACCTCATTGCTTTGCTTTCAATAATAATGCCTGTGGTATCATAGCAGAATGACGGATGTACTATTCACTCAAAATAGACTTTCATCTGAAGGGAACCTCAGCAATGGCAAAGAACCAGAAAAGAAAAACTGAGTGGAGCCATAATTTAGGCAGAAAGCAACAAGTTTATTTTAGATCAGCACTGTTTCACATAAGAACTAAATAAAGAACCTGCTGTAGGATGATGGCAATGTGGCATATTTCTTTACAGTTAGGTTATATGACAATATAAAATGGAATTCCAGAGAGAGGAGGACGGATGAGTAGTGTTTGAAATAATTTCAAGGAAACAACTTTCTATCAAGCTTACATAAAACCACTATCCAAACAAAATACATTTATATATCTCTAATCGTAAAGCTACTTCTTTAGAACCTTCTAGAATTTAGTTCTGGACTTGCAGTCAACAAGACAATTATGGTTATTGTTTTTTATGCATCTGTTTTCTAGATGCTGACTTGTGCTGTATGTTCTGAATAGCATAACTGTATTTAACTGAAGTTTTTGCTTCTTGAGCACCCATAACAGTTCTGATCATTGCTCTTCCTCAAATGAGCATACATGAATATCGTATTTCAAAAATATAATTTCTCTTATGATTATCTCTCTCATTTCCAAGACTATGCCCTAAGAAAAAAAATCTTCAGAAGAGCTAGCCATTACCATCACAAAAGGCACCCATCTTCGATATGCCAATAAAGAGAGATTTTTTCCCCATTAATTTATGTAATTTAAATTTCAGATGGTCCAAGGACTATCAAGTCAACTGTGTCATTTAATTATGGCTGTTTGAAATGAGTTTCCTCTTTTCTTTAAAGTTTTTGAGCTGTGATAAGAGCTAGCTCATCACATTACATTCTGCCATTGCGATACCCATTTCAGCAGCTCGGCCAGTCTAATTGTTCAGATGAGAATTCAGCTTGACGTCCCAGACCTTATAAGGAACAAAAAGCTAAGGTGCTACTGGCACATTTTTGACAGTTTATCTATATAAACTTTCTTGTTGTGCACCAGTGGTACCAGAAAATATTATAATATTATAATTCCTTTCAAAATAATTTTCTTTTAATAGTGTATTTTACTTTTAATATTTTTATTTTAACGAATGAACTGTGGCTGGAATTAATAATCTGTGGAATTTGTAAATATTATAATTCATTTAAAATGGCAAATCATAAAATTAAGTGAAACTCAAAACACACACACAATCATGGCCAAAATTTTTTTAATTTTTTTAAAAATCACTAAAATGTAACCTATTATTGACAGTGGGAAATATCATTATGAAATAGATGTTTTTTCAAATACACATTGGACATAATTATTGTCACAGAAATATAAATAAGGAAAACAAAGCCCAAATTCCTTAATCATCCATCACAAAGATAAAAACAAATAATATATTTCTGATATACAAAAAGTATAATTGAGCTTCACATATTAGTAAAGTGGCTTTAAGATAAAAACAAAAACAAAAAACTAACAAAAAAACAAATAGCTAAAACATCGAAATTCCCATTTTTACCATCAGGGCAATACTTATATTATACATATATATTAGAATATCCAATCAACTTAAAAAGGTTATGAAACTGTCTGAAGGAGAACATGTGTCTTTATCTATATATTGGTGAACACAGAGATAAAAAGTACCTCATGTGTACAATTAAATATACTGCTGTAGTTTTGATGCTGTGGGCCTATATTTCTATATTTCTGCTGGAGTCTTGGATTTCCTGTTTAGACACATGGCATCATGGTTTCTATCAACAGATAAAAAATAAGTTAGTGACTGAATCTGTTTATTAGTTTTGGTCCCACTTTAAATTAAGTGTCCCTAATACCTGTGTACTAACATAGTAACTAGATATGTATGTAATATTGTATGTAACAGCAGTGTAATACATGTTGGTAGATAGCATTTACAGCTGTAATATTTCTATAACTTACACACATGTAACAACTGTCAGAATGTGTAAATACAAATGTGTAACAGGACATAACTATATTTTGTAACAACATGTATAGAGTAATTTGAACAAATAGGGATATGTAAAGTGAGAGAAGTTGGTGCAAAACTGGCAATTCATATGCCAGTTACTTACATGGTAACTTACATGGACGGTGTAAGTAAGTTACCATGTAAGTTACCATGGTAACCAGTGTACTTACATGGTAACTCCTCAGAATTCTGGACACCAACCACAATTTATATATAAAGCCCAACTTGCAAAACTGGCAATACCAGTGTACTTACATGGTAACTCCTGAGAATTCTGGACACCAACCACAATTTATATATAAAGCCCAACTTACATGGGAAATCCATATATATATATATATATGGTATAGTATATGTGGTATAGTATATTATAGTATGAAAACCTGATTCCAACCAAATTAGAGGAGAAGTGTATTTATTCATTTATTTATTCTTTTTTTTTCCAAATCAATGCTTGTATTTGCTTTTGCTTTTGAAGAAATACTTGTGTTCTCTGTAATAGTATAGGAAAGATCTTATAGGATAAACTACATTTTAAAATTGTCTTTAATTTTTTTTGATTACTGTAGTCACAGTTTGAAGCCATGATGTTTAAGTGACGTGGGAAAGTAGATGACACAATTTTGTGGTGATTTATTCCTTTAATAATACTGAGTATTTCTGTTTTATACATAATTTTAAGTGTGTCCCTCAAGATTAACATCCAGCAATGATTTATTAAAATATAGTACAATGAGATTACTGTCACGTCTTTGGACTTTGTGTTATTGTTTTTGTCGTTTGCCATATGTTCTGTTTAACCCACTTTAGTTAATTGTCTTCATTGTCTTCAGCTGTGTGTAGTTTAAGTAATTCCGTGGTGTATTTAAATCCTGTGATTTCAGTTCTGTTGGTTCGATCTCGTCTTTATGTATGTGTGGTTTCGTCCTGTCTACCTACCTGCCTGCCTGCCTGTCTGTAATTATATTATTTCATCCTGAGTAGTTTAAAGCCTTTAAAGCCTTATGCTAGTTGTGTGCTCTCCTGCTTACCACACCCGTGACAGAAGATCGGACCATACAAAAGTACAGAAATAGCGGTGTTTATCCCCTTTTATTTTCATAATGTTTTCCCCCTACAACGACAAGAACTTTCTCATCCTCCTGCTGACTTGCCGTGCAAGTCGTCAATGACTGTTACGCTGGAGTACAACAACACCAGCCCCACTCAGGATCCAGAGCCCAGCTCATCACTTCACCGCATGGTTGAGCCACAGCCTGAGCCCATCGCTGACACAGGTGTAGAGTCCAGCGCAACCACGGACCCATCGACGAGGAGTGCGACAGAGCCGTGGAGCGACACAGGACCCGAGCCGACTACGTCAGACCAGGTGCGTGAGCCGGCAACAGGGCTCGCCACGGTGGAGACTGCCGTCTGCCATGAGAGCGCGGAGTGGAGCTCCGCCCACTGCACTTCGGCTGAGGATGAGCTGATTATCCACCTGGGGCTGCTGGATCTACAAGAGGAACTGGGCATGGATCTGGAAATAGACCTAGCACCTCCTCGTTATCATGAATGCCCGCTGGTTCCGTCCAGCCGTCCTGAAGAGCGTTCACTAGAGACTGTTTCTCATATGCTCCCTCCAGTGCCCGCGCCTTGTGCACTCCCTCCAGAGCACATTTTCCCACCCTCCCGCCCCTTACCATATGACGACGATGGATCCCAGCAGCTCACCATCTGGAGCTCGCCATGGGTCTGCCGGTCTCCATTGCCACCATGGGTGAAGGATCCCTCACCCCACCGTCCTGCCTCTGAGTCCCGGACTCCATCTCGGCTCATAGACCCGTCGGCTCCTCCTGGGCTCCTAGCTCCCTCCGCTCCACCGCGGTCCATCAGTTCACCAGCTCCACCAGGCTCCATCGTCCCTCCGGCTCCGCATTGGTCTGTCGTCGAACATCCGTCGCCTCGGGATTCCTCTCCTCCAGCTTCGCCTCGCCCCTCCATCCCACCGGCTCTGTCAGGCTCCTCCTTCCCTCCGGCTCCACCTCAGTCCTCTGTTGCTCTGGCTCCGCAGCGTCCTTCCCGTCCCCCGTCTCCGCATCGGTCGCCGGCCTAGGACCTCCAGCGTCTCGGCGTCACCCTGGCTCTTCGGCTCTCTGCCTCTGCCTCAGTCTCCTCCATCTGCTCCGCTGCCGTCGGTCGGCCCCATGGAGTCCATGGCCGCACCTCCGCAATGGCTCCTCCCTCCGTCGGCTCCACCGTGGATCATCATGTCTGGGCTCTGGATCTCCTCCTGCTCCGGACTCCTCCTGTCTCCTCCCATCTGTTCCTCCCTGAACTTTGTCTGGCTACTCCCTCCTGGGGGCCGTCCTCCACCAGAACCTCCTCCCAAGATCTGGTATCCCCAATTCCTAGTTGTTTTGTTTTTTGTTTTATGATGTTACTCTTTAGGTGTTGGTACTCTTTAGGACACACCTTCCGGGAGGGGGGGTAATGTCACATCTTTGGACTTTGCGTTATTGTTTTTGTTGTTTGCCATGTGTTCCGTTTAACCCACTTTAGTAAATTGTCTTCATTGTCTTCAGCTGTGTGTAGTTTAAGTAATTCCGTGGTGTATTTAAGTCCTGTGATTTCAGTTCTGTTGGTCCGATCTCGTCTTTATGTACGTGTGGTTTCGTCCTGTCTACCTGCCTGCCTGCCTGTAATTATATTGTTTATTTCATCTCTGAGTAGATTAAAGCCTTTTATTTACCCTTATGCTAGTTGTGTGCTCTCCTGCTTACCACACCCGGGACAGTTACTTACATACAGTAGCTGGAATCTTATAATAAATTGTTAATATATTACAGTGGCTGACTATCATTAGGACTTCTTCAGCGTGACTCCCTTTATCATTGTTGTTTTGTCCTATTAACTGATTTTGTCCTATTAAATTATAATTAGTTTCACCTAACCATTACATACTTGTACAGTATGTCTGATACAAGACTTGCCACATTTCATAGGCACAGGTTCTATACAGAAAAAACAAGAGAAAAACAAACTATATGCTATTCATTGTGTTTAAAAGCATTTGATAGTGACATTATGTTATAAATTATGCATCTGGAATCCTTTTGTGCTCCATTTCCTTCTGCTTTCTGTAATATCTTTTTCATACATTTTGGGGTGTAAGTAAACCATCAACTGTGTACTCTGCATGCTGTTTGATTGTGAGTGAAGCACAGGCATCTCTATACAAAATAATGCAAGCCTTTATATGTGTCACATTCCCTTAGTTAAACGTTAGCAACAGGAAAAGTGCTGATTTGTACTATGTAAAAGTTCTGCTTTAGAGAACAGATTCTTAGAATATTGTGGGAAACGAGCCATTGCTCCAGATTTTCTACATAAATTGTGTCATTGTTTAGCCAGGGGATCTGCAAACCGGCCCACGTTTGTAATGACTTGGAGCTGAGGAACTGACTTTGTCACTACTTAAACTGCAAAAAAAAAAAAAAAAAACAAGAGCACAGTGTCTTATTTTCTTTGTTCACTTATTCCTAATTTTGAGATATATTTAAACATTGTTATTTTTTTATTATAGCCTTCATGTTATGAACTCTTTTTTATATAATTATAACTTAATTTGAACATATATTCATAAATAATACACACATTATATATATATATATATATATATATATATATATATATATATGTATTATTAATTTTAAGAAACATTAGATTTGAATATATATATATATATATATATATATATATATATATATATATATATATATATATATATATATATATATATATATATATATAAAGAAGACATATAATAGAGAATTAGAATTGAGAGTGCTAGAAGGTCAAAAATTGGAGTACAAACAATATGGATAGAAAAAAAAAACAATAATGAAGTTATACAAGAATGAAGTTATGGCCTAACATTTCTGGTGGGTTACTAGAGGGTATAATTTCTCTTGGTTTTTAAATGTTTTTTTTGGGTTTTTTTGAATCAGTAATTCACTTACAACAAAAAGATAGCCAGAGGTTTTAAAAGCAGAAATATGAAACTTATATCAAAGCATGTTTATAATTATTTTAGTTTGTTATTTCAGCTACAATGTTGTACAAAATCATTTTATTGAGGTGTGGCTAATTTTGTGAAAAGCTATGCCACATTGTAATATTACAGAGTCAACATAATCGCAATCTTTTTTTTCCCTTTTCTTTTCTATTCATTTCTTTTCTAAAACTAAAAGTTGGATATATCCTAATCCATTTAAGCTAATGCATCATAGTACACCTATAGAGTTCATACAATTGACAAGTTTCCAGCTGAAAACATTAGGCAGCAAAACTCGAACAACCTTTGGTCCTTTTCACAAAATATATAGGGTCACACTTGGTTGTCATGCCCCTGGACTGTTTATTGTTGTTTTTCATGACCCATGTGCTCTGTCTCTGTGTGACCTAGTTTCTGTCTCGTGCTAATTGGCATTATTCCAGTTTGTTCAATGTTCAGGGTACGGTCTACTTTGTATTCCCTAGATGTTACGTGTGTTTGCTACTGTTCAGTATCTTCGTTTGGATTTACTAAATTACTTTTTGTAGAACTCCCTCTCCTTATGTTTCTCAGCTACATGTTTCGTGACATTAGTATTCAATTCTCACTATTAACTAACTAATAATTGGGACTGTTATCATTGACATTTTTTAGTTTTCTACTCTGAGATTCATGTGATACGGTATTTCTCCTAAGAGGTGCTCCTGTACAAATCCCACTAAATGTCTTGGTTACTTATGTGACCCTTGTTCTCTGAAGGAGGGAATGGATACATTGTGTCATTGACTGACATCATGGGGTTCCGCATGGGATGTCCTTGGGTTTGAGGGGTTGTCTCCTTAGGTGTTTCCTGGGGTGTAAAGCTGCAGGGCGCTGCCCTCATTGAAGGCTAGACGAAGACCTAGCACCTGACGCTTTGGTATTATGCAAGGGTAAGATGTGTTTGATGGCCTTCGTCTTTTTCTGTACTGCCGAGAACTGCTGGGGAAAGTCCTTGACAGTGTCACCAAAGAGGCTGGCCTGGGAGATGGGTACGTTGAGAAAACGCACTTTGTCTGCGTCACTCATCTGCGTCAGGTTGAGCCAGAGGTTGAGCCAGAGGTTGATCCACCTGTACCACCATTTTGGACATCACCTGACTGAGGGACAGCGACGTGATTTTCCTCGCCCTAGCAAAATCAGTCACAGTGCACAATTTTTGCATTGAGCTTGGGTCAGAAATACCTTTGTGCAGCTTTTTGAGTGCTTTTGTTTGGTGGACCTGCAGGATAGCCATTGCGTGCAGGGTGGAGGCGGCATAGCCTGCAGCATCGTAAGCTTTGACAGTGAGAACTGACAACAGCTTACAGGCTATGGACAGGAGCAGTGGATGATTCCTGCAGGTGGCTGCATTTTGTGGGCATAAATGCACTGCAACCACATGCTCCACCAGGGGAACATTTATGTATCCTATGATGGCAAATCTATGGCATTATTAAGAAAGCACATCACTGATGCTGGCACATCAGTGCTCATTTCAAGCCCTCACGCGTGTGTGACATGTCATCTGCGTGCAATACAAATCATTCCTGTGCTCGATCTCTCACCTGCCCGTGCAAACACTTGCATTTTTGTCAGTCATGAGGCGGAGCTTGCTGTTTTAGTTGTAATCTCAAATGTCATTGCCTGTTTTAAACTTAGATTTATTTAATTTTTACTGTTTCTAATTGGAATAAAAGCATTTAGTGTGATGTCAGAATCATGGTGACCAAAAAGACATGCTGCACTCCATGGAGGCATAATGATTGCTTGTACTAGTGGTCAAGGTTCTTTTCAGCGTGCAACTCAAACCTACGGAAGAATATTGTGGCCAGAGCTACTCTCTGTGTATATCTATGACAAAACATGCAGGTACCAAGATATTGCACGGCAGTAACTGCCAGAATGAGTATAAATATAAATCCTTATTACAGGCAGATGTTGAACTGTAAAAAAAGTTCTACTATTGATTGCAAAATTTGTCCCATATTTTAAAAGGTTTTTTATTTCATATAAAATTATTAAAATAGTTATTGTTTGTAAGGTTTTTTTTTGGCCTGAAATTGATCAATTATTGGCAATATTAATAAATAAATGTTTTGCTAAATGTGTTTCGATTCTTTCAAAATCAGATTCATTCAAGGAACAGAACATAGTGTTACTCTGTATACAATTAATAGCATATTGTGCTGATATTTAGAAAAGTGCACTGTTTGTGCAATAAATATAAAACAGAAACTCATACATGCAATTTTTTTTTGTTTCATTGTTGGAAATAAAATTTATACTGCATGCTTTCAAGACGTGTTTAAATTATAAAGGATTTTTTTTTTTACAAAGTTACATAATGTCAGCTCTCCTATTGTCTCTCAGTCCACCATAGTCACACATCACATTTTGTCAGGGGAATGTATTTATATTCTAATTAGAGTAAAATACATTCTATCTTTTTAAAGAACTTCAGAACCATTTTGTGTGAAACATGACAAAGATTTACAGGAAGTTAATTTGTGAATTAACATTGTTCTGTTGATTTGTGCTACTCTGTCAGATTTTGATACTAAGCACACAAGACTTAAAATGAACTTAAATGGATTTAATCCCAAAACGGCAAAATGAAGATACAAAGGCAGGCAGAACAGGCAGGCATGACAAAAACCACGTATGGACATTGACGATCGGACAAACGGAACTGAAAACACAGGACTTAAATACACCAGGTTAAATGACTAAATTAACTACAGACAGCTGAAGACAATGATATAATTAACATGAAGGGAAGGCAGGGCACAGGGAGCACATGGCACGAGACAAAAACCATAAACAAAGAGTCCAGAGATGTGACAATCATAGTGAATGGGCTAAGTTTGATAGCAGATGATTAACAACACTGTAAACTGCTCAGAGTCCTCTTCGGTCCAAGAAGACGATAGCCCCTCCTTTGATGCAGCGATCAACGTCTTATCCTTTTCTGGAGCCCTGAAAGAGACACTGGGTCCTCCATGGGACGGACCGGCATTACCTCTCCAGAGCTCCACGGGGGAATGATGAGAGGGAACGTAATGTCCATTCGGACTGGCCCGGTGGAACATTCCTGACTGTAATCCTCACACGCCTCGTAATTCCTCACACTCACTTGTAATTCCACTCGTCAGTTCTTATTGGCTTTTTCTATTAAGCTAAGAGGTGACTGGGTTCCCAGGCGGAATCCCCTGATGTCAGTCAATGATGTAGCGTCATAGTTACTGACTGAAAGGGAACTATGTTATGTCAAAACATCTCAAACCTAAAATATCAGAGTTGCATGATATACATTTTTATATAATTTCCCACAAGACTTTGGAGTGCTTCTATCAGAATGTATTCCCCTTCATCCAGTAGAGCATTTGTGGCAACAGCTACTTATGTTGGATAAGAAGGCCTGTCTCATAAGCTCCATTCCAGTTCATCACAAACAGGGTTGAGTTTAGGGCTCTGTGTGGGCCAGTAAAGTTCTTTCAAGCCAAACTCATCCATAAATGGCAACTGTTATGATTGGCTGCTGTGATTTAGATTAAAACTAAATAAACCCTCATATAAAATATTCTGTTTAACATAAGTTGGCACTGCTCACGTTCACCTCTCTTGGAAACACTACATGCGTGAATTGGTGGGCAGGGCTAAACAGGCAGAGCTGCAGAAGTGTCTTCTTCTGCGGTGGTTGTGTTTAACCAGACTATTACATCATAGAGCCGTACATTCCACAAGCTGTTGTTTTTGGCTACCTTTACTGTACAATGACCTCTTATATGTAAAAACATCAATTTTGGCTTTTTAGTTCATGACCCCTTTAAAATTTCCCTTCATTGGAAATAGGAGACAGCCCCCCAAAACAGCCCTATATCATTATCCGTACTCAACCAAACTGTAAAGTAGTCACAATGCAGTCTGGCAGGTAGCATTCTCCTGGCATCAGACTGTAAATCAGTCACTTGCTCCACCTAACATTGTTGGCATTGTACTAGGTGATATGAGGCTTGTATGCAAATGCTCAGTGTTGGACACCCACAGGAAGATCCTGCCACACAGTTTTTGAGCTCACATTAATAGCAATGTAAGTTTTATATATTTGTATGGATACATCTCACAACCTGACGACCTTTCTCTGTGATTTTACAAGGTTTTTCACTTTTGAATTTCTCTTGTTACTAAAATATTTTAATACATCTGACCATGAGATAACTATCAGGCATGAAATTTAACAAGCAAATTTTTAAAAGTGGCATCCTATCAAAATATTATGCCTTAATTCAGTCAGTGCTTCAGAATGAAAATTTTTTCACAAAAGTTTGTAAATTGCAGACTGCATATCTAAGTAGTGGATTTTATAAACTTGTGGCAATGGGTCCCCAATATTTTTGTCTATATAATATACACACACAATCTCTCTCTCTCTCTCTCTCTCTCTCTCACACACACACACACACACACACACAGCAAAAAAGTAAAACTAATTTAGAGCGAATACTCACAAATTAAGGACAGCATATTCATCTGAAGCATTTAAAGGTTAATGAGATTTTTGACTCTGTCTGTCTGGCTTGGCCCTAAGAGACTCTCCACTGCCTTAAGGAGGCAGAAAGCAAAGTGACTCTGTCGTGAATGTCAAAACACTCCTCTAAGATACTGCAAAAGATGTGTAGTTCAGACAGTTTTACCCTTGCTTTTAGGTGAGGTGACTTAACCAAAAGGAACTCCAGGGATCTGATGCAGAACGCAGCCCCTGGTGCAGCCCCAGTGACCATTGACTGTTCAAGCTTGGCTCCTATCAGCAAGCAATGAGGCACATGGCACATGAGACGGCAAGACTCTCCTCTGTGCCTCCTCGCTCCAACTTATCAATGAAATATTTTGGATCGCTCACATGGGCAGAAAACGGACATGCTGCACAATGGAATAGTCCCAAGATATACCATGTATGCATATCTCTATGGGTGCTTTCATGCTTTCAGGACACAAAGCTGTAAATGTTAATAATGTTTATAATTATTTGTTATTTATTTCACAATTGTGTAATCATTTACTCACTCTTCATGTTGTCCAAGCCTGTATGATTTTCTTTGTTCTGTGCAACACAAAACATTATATTTAGTTTTAGTGTTTCATCCAGTGAATGCCAGTTGCATCTGCAATTTGCAATTTTGTTTTAGACTGCACTGAATTTTAATTTAATGGTCAAGAATATATTGCAAAAATGCAACATATTACCTAAAAATAGCATAGTACCACTTTTTTTTTACAGTGAAGCTTTGGCAAGTAGACATTGTGCCCACCGGCAGATGACCTTTCTGTCACTTGGCTCACCTGCTTTCAGCAGTGAAGTTGTCATATAGTGACACCAACATTTGTTAATTGTGAAGCTCTGACTAAAATGAAATAGTCAAGCATGTCCAACATATATTCTGGTTTAAGGTTCAGGGGAAAAACTGTACATATAACTGTCAATCTGCAGTTATGTTGAACATGTCTCATTTTTCATTCTCTTCCCTTTTCTAACAAACAAACAAAAAAAAAGCCTAGAATTTTCTTCTTGCAACCCTTAATATTTCTATTTAATATAATGCAGTTAAAAAAATACAGTGTATATGGTAAGTAAGCTATTTGAAGGTTGTTTTCTCCAAATAGCATAATAGATGTCCCTATTAATTTACCAAAATATTACTTTGTTTTGAATACCCCATCTAGCCTGACACAGCAACAGCTCAATCAGTTGCGTGACATTACGGTATATATTGTTTAGGAAGTCTTTTATAGTTTTATAGTATAGTTTTTTACAAATCTGTCTTGTACTGGTAAACTACTTTCTGGTAACAACAATAACACAAGTACCAGCCAAACACGCATATGACACGCACTCTAGAAAGCTTCAACTTTGTTCAGTATCTATGCTATTGCTCTCGACAAATTATGTGTTACGGATCTGCCAGGCTCTTCCACCAGCCAACCACCATCCAGCAAACCTGTCAGCCAACCACAAAGTTCCCATTCACCTGAATTCTAATCATCATCTCATCAGCACCGGCATTAAAGCACACGCCACAGTTCACTCAGTGTCTGGTTCTGTTGCTACACGAAAGGACCTTTGCTGAAGTGCTACTGAGTCAAAGCCTAACGACTACTTACCTTGAAACTTGCCTTTTGTCTTCCTTTCCGGTTCCAGCATGTTTCCTGTATGTTCCCAGTTCCCAGTTCCCAGTCTGTATTGTGTTCCTGTCTTTCTGTGTTCAGTTTCTAGCAAGAAAGAATATCAAGTCAAGTTCCAGCTGTCATCATTTTAAACAACTTAAAGACTTACTCACCTGCCACTGATCTCCGCTGCTTCAGCTGTGTCAATAAACATTATTATCATTTTACTCACTTCCTTGTCTTGGTCCATTACATTATGACTAGCAAAAATGTATCTTAAAATAGTAATGCAGTAATGTCCTGACACAAGGGCCTGTCAGTCCAAGCATATATTATTGCTAAGTAGTTTGCTGTTGTTGTTAGGTTAAGAACTTAATGTTTTGTGACATCTGCAGAAAATTCTCTACTCAAAATTACCCATTAATACACTAGGCACTGATTGTTACTGTCATAGTGTATGGTGTACTAAGTATTGAGGTCTCAGTGTTCAATTGGATAATAATTACATTGAGTGGACATGTTATCTTAAAACAATAATGAGCTGTACTTTTTTCCAGTACTACATTTATATACTGTGACTGAGTGAAAAGTACTTGAGTATACTTATTGATTTATGTTTTTTTATTTGGTGAATGTGAGTTATTTTTCTATGGCAAGCGATACTTAAATGAAATGTACAAACAAAGAGCCAATAACATTTACTTGGAATTCCCAAGTAAACTTAACTTATAATTATGGATAGGCTTTTAATTTGATGTAAATTTACTAGCCTTTTCTCTGAGAATTTCAAGCTTTTTGCAAGTCAATCCTACAACAATTTATTTGAGCATCTGACCAAAAATAAGAGCACTTCCTTCAATGTAATTTTTAATGTATTTACAATATCTATGCAGCTAGAATGTGTGAAAATACACACCTTATTGTACAACAGAAGGCGTGAAAAATAATTGTGATCTGATAGCAGTGAGGGTAATGGGTGCTATCTTGATTGTGTAGATACTTCAAAATATGACTGTGTAGATCACAGCTCTCAGAATAATGAAACAGATGAACTTCAGCTACATCTTATTTGAATCAAAAAAGGTTGATGAATTTTTATGATTGCTATTTTAAATTATTACGGTTAACACCAAGGTTTTATTGTTCACAGACAACATTTTTCATTCCTCAGAAAGCAACAGAATATCAAACTGGCAAGATCACATTAAGCTTATCTCAAAGGTACGTG
Organism: Puntigrus tetrazona; assembly: GCF_018831695.1. Classification (NCBI taxonomy): domain Eukaryota; kingdom Metazoa; phylum Chordata; class Actinopteri; order Cypriniformes; family Cyprinidae; genus Puntigrus; species Puntigrus tetrazona. The sequence goes on along the minus strand of NW_025048767.1, from coordinate 375,309 downwards.
CGCAGCAAATTCATGGTAAGCTTAGCTGAGTCCCCGCCACATGTTGTCTGTACAGATATTTGGAAATAGACCAGAAGTCTCTTATAGGGAGATGTCATACCCCTTTAGCGCTTAGCCATTGTCTACTCTCGCTATGCCTAAGCAATGAGATATTCTCCTTCCTGCTACAATTTTATTCACACATTTGAATGGAATTGAAAAAGCAACTCTCAAGGAAACAATAGCAGAGGGGTGATTTAACATAATGGATTGAGGCAACTCAATCAAATCATGTGCATTTGTCCTGTTGGGCATGTTTATCCGTTTTCATTCCGAAAGCATTTGTTTCTCAGCTCCTGCACGCACTGTGTGGGTGCCAGTTAAACATTTGTATGCTTATTATGGTGTCAATATAGCAAAGAATGCCACAGTATATTTAGAGACAGGACCATTCAATCTGAACCTGAAAATGAGTGTAGGAGAAGGCACTTAGGTTTGTGAAAAGATTCTCTGTCTCACCTATTATGCCGGTGATTGTAACAGCTGAAAAGTTAGAATTAAAAACCACTTAGAATCGGCGAGTAAATTCTAATTTGACACTCTCTTCCTGACAGTTTTATTCATATCGTTGCTTTGCATGTCAGGAAAACGTGTCTCTTCACTGGGGCTTTTGCAGTTTCTTTGTATCACCTAAACAGTGCTACACTTACAGGAAATTAGCTTTATTTATTTATTTATTGTCTATTAACATGTTTGCTAAGGAAAATCACACTTTTAACTGCTACTCTCATGAATATTTAATTTTAACTCTTAAATACCATGCAGGTTATGCCAGTTTTCTTGTTTTAAATCAAGCAGTCTAAGTCAAAGGCTGAGAAATTGCAAATATATACTTTAAGGAAAATAAAATCCTATGTCATTAATGTTAGTAATTTAACTCTAAAATCCCTATCCCTAAGTTTTCATCCTTATTACAAATGTGATTATATGTATATTTTCTAAAGTTACACTAGCTTTGTTTAAAAATGCATTTTAATGTTAATTTAATTTGTGTGTTATTGTGTGAATAAGCTTGTATTTACAATTTACTCACGCCCCCTAAAACTATAATCAGCTATCTGAACGATCAGGCCAGTACTGCTTCCTCAAGAAAGTTTATCATTCTTGCTCGTTTATTGATCTCAATGTGGTACTCAGGCACTGTGATAGATTGTTACTGTGCATGCATTCGTTTGAATGAAAAGAGCACACACTGAGAAGCACTGCATGGATAGCATGCCAGGACCAAATAGCAGCCTGGTCTCATGACGATGTCTTCTGTTTCTATTTGGCTTGCTATTTATACAAAGAAACTGACTTTAACATTCTTATGATATGCACTTTCCCAACCCCTATACCGAACTATTATGATGCATATGCACAATAGAAACAGAAAATCGTGCCATTGAAATGCTCTTTCAAGAGATTGGGTCAAACACTTTTTTCTCAAGCAAATACACAATATTATGTGATTTCATAATGACAGTACCTGTTTATTTAGGTAATTTGCATTGTTGTATCTAATGGAGGTCTGAGGTCTCTGTAAGCCCCCCTAAAGATGAAATATTTTAACTGCAATTAGTTAACATAATCAACACTAGGGCTTTTCTGTAGTGTCAAAATAATAAAAAAGACTATTTAATGCATTTATGTCCTTCATCTGACCATTTGACTTCATAACTTACATGTCGTTTCTCATTGGGTTACATTACTAGCATACAACCTTTCCACTTCGATGCAGTTAAGCTGGGTAAAAATATCTTAATGTCTTGGTTATGGTTACATCTCAGTGTTTGGCAGAAAATGTCTTCTACCCCCTCTAGCTACATTTTAATTATTTACTCATAGCACACTTCACTCCCAAGACAGTGTGAATCTTGTGAGCCATACTCAATAATTAACAAAGTTCCACATTTCAAGCGCAAATCCTCCAACATTTCATTTGCCCCATCTTATATTTTTTTCTTTTACTTCCTTTCCCCCCTAAATTGCCATGTTAGCATGTTAAAGGACTGATATGCAGTATTATTTCATGCATTTACTTAGCCACATTGTATATGAAACATTAAAAAAGTAGAAGACACTAGTGGATTGATAATATGTACTGTTTATATAATTGAGATTGATACTACAGACAAACTAAAGCTCAGGGTTTGAGCTGTGAAACAAAATATCTTGGCTATGTAGATTATACATTACCAGTTATCATTCAAACATATTTTTGAGACAGCAAAATAAAAGAAAAAAGAAAAAAAGAAAGAAAGAAAGAAAGATTCTCTGAAGTTCTTGAGAGCTGCTATCATTATAGCTATTATAGGGTATGTAGGTGTTCTGGCATCAAAACTGCACATTTGTTCAGATGGTTCTTATGTGCCATAGGCTGTCAGACTCAAAATAGTTTGTAAGTATCTGAAAGCCTGTTGTAGAACAATGGGTTTTGGGTTTAAAAATAAGCAGCATGCAGTCTAGTCAGCATAAGAGTTCAGTTATGGATCTACAGTGCCGCTCACTGATATTGGCACCCTTGGTAAATACACATTGGTCAGTTATTGGCACCCTTTATTCAATTCTTTTTGATAACTTTTGAAACTTGACAGCTGTAAATTTTCTCTTATAATGCCTGATGAGGTCAGAGACCATTTCTTCATCCAGAATCACTCCAGATCCTTTAGATTCCTAGCTCCATGTTGGTGCTTCACTTGTTCACTTTACCCCACTCCTTTTTTACAGGGTTCAGGTCAAAGAACTGGAATGGCAATAGCAGAAGCTTGGTTTTGTGCTCAGTGACCTATTTTTGTGTTGTTTTTGAGGCTTGTGTTTGAATTATTGTACAGATGTAAGATCCAAACACGGCCCATTATAAGATATCTAAAAGAGCCAATCACTTATTGATTTTTTTATCTGTTGGTATTTGATAGAATCCATGATGCCATGTATCTAAACAAGATTTCCAGGACCTCCAGCAGAAATATAGGCCCACAACATAATATATATATATATATATATATATATATATAAAATATATATATAGTATATTTAATTGTATACATTTATTAGTACATTTATTTACACATTTATTCACATTTGTATTTTTATCCCTGTGTTCACCAAACATATCTTGAGTGTTTAGTGTTAAAAAGCTATTTTTTAGTTTCATCTGACCATAAAAGCCAGTCCCATTTGAAGTCTTAGTCGTGTATGATAATGAATAAATATTGCTGGAGTTTGTTTTTGAATGAGCAAGAATTTTTCTTAAAATCCTCCTCACAACATGTGGTGCTATAAGAACTGTTTGACAGTTGTTTTTAAGGAGACTCAACTATTTTCTGCAGTTCTCAAGCCGTGGTCATTAGAAAGTTTTTAGGCACTCAAACTCTCTTCCTCACCATGCATTAGAACAATCTAGACAAACATCCTATTCCAGACAGTTGTTGATTGGAAATTCTTAATTATTGCCCTGATGATGGAAATGGTCATTTTCACTGGTCTAGCTCTTTTCTTAATGCCACTTCACTAATTTGTGAAGCTCAATTATCTTTTGTTGCACATCAGAAATATAATCTTTGAGACATACAATGATGGGACCGGACAACCTGACTCAAAACAAACAGGAACTTGTAAAAGACAAAGGAAATGACTTAATTACTAGACATAGCTTAACACAATGAGACAAATCAACAGAGGACAGAAAGTAGGGCACACAGAGCACATGGGACATGAAAAACAACAACAAATAGTCCATGCATGTGACCCTTCCAGAAAGGTGCGTCCTCACACCTAAAAATGAAACAACAAAAGTGAGGAGGGAATGGGAACTTGGAAGGAGGTTCCGGTGGAGGACGGAGGAGGGGTTTGGCAAACAGAGCCAACAACCAACACAGAGTCCAGGAAGGAACAGACGGAGAGAGGAGCCAGGGACAAGACAAGAGGAATCCAGAGCAGGAGGAGATCCGTAGGATCCAGAGCACAGCCATGATAATGGCCCATGGTGGACCAGCAGATCTAGCAACCCCAGATGGATAATTAGCTCACCCTCAGCATTGGTGCAGTGGGTGGAGCTCCACTCCGCTCTCTTGATGCACCAGGCTTTCACGCACGGCCTGGTCTGACAATATCGGCTCGGGTCTTGTCGCGATCCTCCGCTTTGTCATTCTCTCTGGCAATGGCTCAGTGGTCACAGCAAACTCGGGCTCTAATGTTTTCTCTGTAAACTGATCAAGGCACTTTTTTCTGTATGTAGGGAACTCAGTAAAAGGCATTATGGCAAATATGAGCTGATTGTTTGTTAAGGTCATAGCTGTATTTCAATAGAATAGCTTCTGTAAAATTAAATTTTATTTGAAATGTGTTATATATATATATATATATATATATATATATATATATATTTAAAATCAGCTTGAAATAGATAGAGGATAGTCACTGATAGAGGATGTTTTGCCAAAGCACACATGCATACATATTAGTTGATAATATTTATTGTTATTTTCTATTTTCTTTGTTAATTGTTTTGTTATAGCCCTCAGAAAGGTAAGACATTGCCCATTTAAACACTTCCTACATATGAGTATATATGAATTAATGTATTCATGAAATGAAAAGTGATGGAAAAAATAATAAGCTGTTGATTTTGACTTGGTCTCTCAACTATGAATCATGCTGACCCAAATCACAGTCATAATACCATTCCAACACAATAATTGTTTTGGAAAGTGTGCAGCCTGCGCCTGTGTGCATAACAGAGCCATTCTGCATCTCCTAACTAGGTTAGGATACCTTTCCAGTTATCTTAAATAATTAACGAGCTGAGAATTTTTAACACTTTTGAACGTTTATAAATAACATGTATGATGAATTGTACTGTACTGCAGTAATAAAACAGATGATTTTCTTTTTTAATAAATGGCAATATAAACCAGTGCTTCTTGTAAATATGTCATTAGTCCCTTATAGAGTATATGATTCTAATTCTGGAAATTTTGTCAAATTTGGCGAGGCTAATCTAACTTTAGAAGTGCTTCAGTTGTGCTTCAGACTGTGCTCATGCAAGGTGGAATGGTTACTTTTCACTGTCTATTGCAGATTACATATTACATGTGTGTATAACTATAGAACCATCAATATCACCTATTTGGCATGACCGCTGTGGACAGCATCTGGTAATGTTCCAGATATGAATGTATACCTTAAGGAGCCTCCTAAGGTATAGCTTGGGGAACACTTTAAAAGGGCCTGCCTTTATTTAAACCAATGGTTCTGAACTGGTTTGGCCCTGGGACCTGTGTTTTGCCATGATCATCGAGCTGCAATGCACTATATATATAAACTATTAATGAAACATGGAAACTACTCATGAATAGAATGAATATCATGATTTCATGTAATTATTTCTCAGTTAACACACCAGTTATGTGAATTTATTGTTACTGTACTTTTTTCTTTTATTTCACACATTGCATGCTTGCATTGTTTAGCGCATCACGCTTTAGTGATGGGATATGCAGCGATATAACATCTGGCAAAACAGATAACGATAGAACAATGACACTCATATTAAACCTATCAACATCTCATATCAGATCTTTTTTTAAATTTATTGGATTAATGTTTACAAGTGTCATGTCTAACACCTTGTCATTAGCAGGGCCCTGTATCTGCCAGCAGAATTCCAACATACCTCATAAGAGGGCACTACAAAAGGTCCTCAGATAGCAAATGTTTGTTTTTATATATATATATATATATATATATATATATATATATATATATATATATATATATATATATATATATATTTATGTAAAATTAAATTTTAAATCTGTTCATCAATGATTTAAAAGTACCTCTAGTTACTCACATCTTGTATCTTAAATGTGTAGCACTGTTACAGATAATTTATAAATAACTCTGTTGGTGGGAGTCATTTTCCTAATCAGCTGCGAAATCATAGTGATCAGCTCTCACAGAGGCTGCCTAATTGCTTAGTAGGAAACAAATTATGGTGCACGGCAGGGCACTGAGAAGCCTATAAGGGTGCAGCCTAGGAGCAGTGCCGAAAGTGTCATCTTCCATCAGCGGACATCTGCAAAGGACATTATTATCTTTTGTGTTAGGCACTACACTAACAAAGTTCAACGTAGTTCATGCTGAACATGCATCACTAACACATAGTTACATATAACCTGAGGGTGTGAGCTGACAAGGCCATGTGAGTATGGTTTGCAGTGAAATGAAGACTTCTAAGCAGTTTTGCAAGTGCTTTATATTGTATGCCGTGTTGTTAGCAAGCTGATAAAATATGCACATACTGTAGTTTGTTAGATGAGGCTTTGATGATCTCTTTGAAGTGTCTATTAGAAACCATTTGCACGCTCATTAACGTTTAATGAGGAAGTGCAAAATGGTGAGAAAGCAATTACAGATGTACATGCCCAAACTATGCTGCTATACTGAGTTACATGTTTGATTAGCCTTCAGTCTAATAACTTAAGGTCACTGTAAAAAATCTCAAAGCATTTAGCATGCCAAAAAAAATAAATAAATAAAAATGCAGGAAACTGCAACAACATTTTTTAAACAACATTATTTTATTCATGTTTTTTGCTGTGTGCAAAGAGATAAAGTAAGAATTTACACAGAAAAAATCTCAAAACATATGGGTGGAGCTTAAAAAACATCTTTGGCTGAAAATCGCAAGAAGACATTTTAAAACACAGGGACAGAGTATTTGCTTTCACCGTCTTTTCACTGCTTATATCCTAATCCATAACAAACACCCTCTGAGAATAGATATGATCTAATATAAATGACTGTGGTAATATGTGTCATGGAATGCTTCCTACAAAAATGTCAGTAAGGATTATGTACATCTGTAATAATCATAATCTTCTTTAAAATTGTCTTTATCTCAGGTATGAATGTGTTTAATATGTTTTGACACTTTTCTGTGTGATGAAACCTCAATACTGTTCCATAGAAAGATGCATATCTATTTTTTCTCTGTCTGCCACTGCTGGATAGTTGCTAGAAAAACAAGGCCTGAATAAAGGACAGAAAGCCCATGCTGGTCCAATTCTATACATGTGTTAGATAAATCAAGCCTGACGGGCAGAGCCTCGTTAGGATTCCTTGGTTGACAAAAGCCCACCTTATATTACCTCAAGCTCTCACAACAGTCGTGACAGCTGACAGGAGAAAATAACAGAATCAGCAAAGCTATGGTCGCTGCTTCAAAAATATTGCTTTTTTATAGGGCCGTGTTAAAAGCTGTCATCAAAGCAACAGAGACAAAAGCTGTTATCTAGGTGGCCAAAAGAAAAGAAAAAAAACTAAAAAGAAAAAAAGTAAGCATATCGTCTTTTTAGAATGTACAATAAACCCTAAGAAAACCACCAGTATTTATTATAACAGTAAAACTTTATATAATTGCTGATAATTTTGCACAATTTATGTTACAGTTCAGTTAATAACACACCTCTCCTAAACAGGCCACAAGATTTGTCAATTTGCTCAAATCCCTGAATAATTTAGTCCAAAGCATTTAACACGAATTACGTTCGTACTGGTAATCTATTATTTTGTATGTGTGTATGTGTACGTTTTTACATTATAGCCAATATGTTTTTAAGAAAAGGTAATCTTGTTACAACAGAACATTTTTCATGTCATTCTTGATTTATGCCTGAAACTTGTAGCAATTGTTCTTTGATTGCATTGCAAGCAGTGACATTTCCTTCTGGATATGCCACCAGGTTTTTACAAATGAACATTTGGCTTTGAATTGGTAAAAATGGTTTTATATCACCATTATACTATGTATATTTAGCAAAATGTTTTGCAAACTGATATAATGTGGTTCATCCTGCTTCCTACAGTGTCAGTTTAGAATTTTGCATTTTTCTTTTTATTTTGTTTAATTGCTCTTCAAAATTATAACAGACTATTTGTAATGGAAATATAAAGTCTTATGGATGTCTCATCGCATTTATGAAGAACTACTGCAATCCATGTTAAACTTGTAAAATGTTTGTAGAAGAGATCAGTAGGTCTAGTAATGCAGGGCCAGAAAATAATTTATTAAGTTGTGTCTCGAAGCTCAAGGTCAGTTTGTGCATGCACAAGAAAACTGGTTCTGAGCAGGACATGACATCAATGACAAGCTGCAGTAAAGACCAGGTGTGCTTTGCCACAGTGCCAGAAGCACTCCATTTCACACCCATGCTTTTGGCACGTAATCATGACTGTAGATGTGGTGATTTGAAGGCCAGTAATATCATCTGAAGGCTTTTTTGGCTTTTATCTGCAGGTTGTTGACTTAGCAATGTGTACATGTAGCAGTTTGAAACCATAGTAACCTCATTTTCATTTTGGATGCTTAAATGTTGCTGGGGTAAAATGAGGAAACAATTAAGTCTGTGCTATTCTCAAAAAGAAAACTTGTTGAAATTAAAGACCAAAGGAAGCTGATAATGTCTCTTTATGATATTTGACACCTTATAAGTAGACACACTGAGACAAATCAATGGAACTGTATCATGTTGCTCTCAACACCAGTGAAACAGAAATTCTGGCCCCTCATCTTGACATTACAACCAAGTACCTCTAGGCATAAGAATGAAGACTGGTGTCTATAATTCAATGAACCAGACACTGCCTGTGCTGGCCCTCCAGCCCTCGCTGACAATTAATAGGAGAGGCACGGCTCCCACCAAGTGAGGCAGATAGAGAGGAAACAATACTGCAGGCCAAAAATAAAATGGATTCAGAAAATTCATGTGACAGTGACAGATTCATGTGTAAAGCTCATAGTCTCAGAATGCACAATTATAAGTGAGATTTTTTTCTTACATGTGACCTTTGTTGGCAAATCAGTTGGAATGTACAAATAAGTAAAAAAAAATCTGTTTTGGTCAAATTTCGCCTTTTTCGCAAGCGCACAATCTCAAAAATAAAATGCATTACTGCTAAATATGTCTTTCAGAGATTTGATCCTGTCCTCCAACAAAAAACGACCCTATATGTTGTTTGTGCATTTTAGTTTTTGTGAAGTTTGGGCTTCAATCAATATTTGGTGCATCATTGTCATTCATCTATCATCAAATCTATCATTTTAGGTATTACTCGTGGGTAAAGGTAGGTTTAGAGATATGGTCAAGAGAAACTTGTTGGATTACAGTGTTGTTCCAGGGTCAACAAAATATGTTGACATAGGAACACATTGTACTCAACAGAATCAATATCAGTATAAGGTTTAATAAAAGAAAACGAGAACAGAATCAACCTAGCAAAAATGTGATGAGAACTGTTAATGAACAGAAAGAGCATAGAGCTTAAATAGACAGACCAAATCAATTAACAAAATGAATATCATGTAGACGTGTAAATGTAGACACAGAAACTTTTGTCTTGTGTGTGATGTGAGTCTATGTAGCACCAGGTCCTAGAGAAACGTCTCATTTCACTATATCAGCTATATGTCGTAGAAATTACAATAAAAGCCACTTGACTTGACTTGACTTGATTAAAACATAAAGTATATTTTGATTGTTTCTCATGCGGACAAAATTTCTGAAGTGAATCATTGCATTTGTATAAGAATAATATCCATATTTTAAATTACATAAACCATTGAGAGGAACCAGTGAGGAGCCCAGAGCAGGAGGAGGTGTGAGACACTCCAGTTCCTGACTGACAAAGGTGGAGCTGGTTGTAAGGTAGCCCATGGAGAGCCAAGGCAGATCTAATTGCTCAGGCAACCAAGGTGCAGACAGGGATTACATTTATAGCAGATCTGGTTAAGTTAGATTTCTTTTTTAACATGGTTTACACCTACCGTTTTGATTGAGATTATGAATGCGATATCAATCTGAGGTGTTTTGATTTGTCACTGTGGGGAATAGTAAGTTGTTCAGTGCATGTGTTCACTGTCTCAGTCTGAATTTTGGCAATTTTTCTCATCAGCATTAACAGCAAAGCAGCAGAAGATACATTGTTTTTGCAGTATGGACTGCTGTGATCATAACAAGAGTTTTTTAGGCCTAATCTATTCTTCCATTTGAATAAACATTTAGTTTTTCATGTTACTGAAATAACCAACAAAGTCTTTATTGTCTAATCTGTACAAAAGCAATACATTTATAAAAGTTCTTAGCTTGTTTTTGTCTGTATCTATGTTTCTAGGGTATCCGTAATGAGGAGCCCAAGGCCGACATAGAATCCATGTGCAATAGTTTAATATTAGACACAAGGGCAACAAACATATTCTTAGTTCAGGCAGAGGGTCATTAGGGTTAAGATAGTTCGAGAGGCTGACAAGTTTAGGGGTAATCCAAGAGACAGATATCAAGAAACAGGCAATGGGTCTTTAGCAGGCAGTAAATCCAGACACGGAAACAGAAAGGAGGACAGCGCTGAGAGACATGTGAACCCATTACATGACACGTTGTCGTAAAGTGGATGGTAGATACTGTTTGTTCAAAGGGCATTGGTGGGGTGATGGCTATTGTTGTTGGGTATCTCATCCATGATGTCCCAAGATACTGGGGCTAGGATAACTGATAGTGGAAGAATGGGTTCTGGATCGGAGCATTCGTGGGGTGATTATGACATCTGGATAATGCGTCAGACTTACTGTTCTTACTCCTGGTCGATAGGTTACAGTGAACTGGAATCTGGTGAAGAACAAGGAACCATCAAGCTTGACGTGGGTTCAGTCTTTTAACACTTTTGAAGTACCCAAGACTCTTGTGATCAATGATGACTTAAAAAGGGTGGACAGCAACTTCCAGCCAGTAGTGCCACTCCTTAATAGTGGACCTCATTGTTTCCAACGTCATGTTCCGTTCAGCTGAATTGAGTTTCTGGGAGAAGAATGCACATGGGTGGATTTTGCCTGTTTCTGGGGATCTTTGACACAGAATTGCCCCAATGCCACTGTCTGATGCATCGACTTCTACAATGAATGGTAGCTCTGGGTTGGCATGTTTTAGGATGGGTGCCGATGTGAATCCTTCCTTTAAAGATTGAAAGGCTTGACTTGCTTCGGGGGATCCACTTGAGCTTGGCAGGTTTACCCTTTAACAATGATGTCAGAGGTTATGCAATCAGGTTGAAATTTCTAATGAAGTTGATAGAAGTTGGCAAATCCCAAGAACCTCTGTAGCTCTTTTACTGTTGATGGTTGGGGCCATTCTGTCACTGCCTTGACCTTAACTTCGTCCATCTTGACTTTATGATAACTGATTTGGTAACCCAAGAACAAGGTTTTCTTAACATGGAATTCACATGGAGTTTCGGATTTGGAATACATCAAGATGTCATCTGTAGGCTATGACAAACTGAAAATTTCATTTATGAAGAACTGTAAGACGGCAGGTGAGGACAAGTCCCTATGGCATAACAGATTGGGTGCCCCTGGTGTGTTCGTTTTTCATTCTTCACCTTTGATCTGAATGAGGTTGTAGGCACTCCTCAAATCTAGTTTAAGATGTCATCTGTTCTAAAGGAATGAGTGGAAGGGGATATCGAGTCTTGATGGTAACATTGTTAACCCGGTGATGTCCCGGCTGTAAACCATTTTCATCTATACAAAGAAGAATGTAAGGCAGGTGAGGTAGAGGATGGATGAAACCTGATTGAAGGGCCTCAGAAATGTGTTCATCCAGAGCCTGACTTTCTGTTCTGGATAGGGGATATACTTTACTTTTTGGGGGCATGGCATTGGTAGCAGGTCAATAGGGTCGATGAGGTGGTATATTGTCTGCCACCACAGTTTTCTAAACACCTTTCTGAAGATCATGATAACAGGAGGGAATGGTTATCTAGGCTTTCAATGCTGGTGGTACAACAGGACACGGGTTTAAGAATGTCATGACAGGGGGACCTCTCCGTTGTGCCATGAGATGCTAGGATCGTGGGGATATAGCCATGGGAAACCAAGAATTACCTTAGGTGAGTCTTGAAGTAAAGGGAGATTGACTCTTGATAAGACTTGCAAGGTGAGGGTTTGGGTTTGATTCACGATGCCTTTTCCTATTAGTGTATTGTTGATAGCTTTGAATTGGGGATGACAGGACTGAGTGGGGATGTTGAACTTTGAAACAAGGCTCTGATCGATAAGGTTTCAATGGAAAGTGAATTAACCTTGATTGTCACAGGTAAAGTGAAGTTTTAATTGCAAAGCAATGTAAAGTGCTCTATATTCACCCTGGGGACTGGTACTTTGAGTGGACATCCATGACTTTGATGACCTGCCTTTCCTCAGTTAAAAACATAGCTTGTTGTCCCAGCCTCTATGGTGTTCGTCTTTGGAAAGTCAAGAGAGACCAAGTTTCATTAGGTTGTCTATTTTGATGGCTGACAAAGTCAGTGAAAGATAATTCCTCCCCCCTACAGACCAGTTCGGTCTGTCATTTAAAGTTTAGGCTTCTAAAAAAACATGGCTTTTAAAGCAACATCATTCCATCCACTCTGAGCGGCTAGCATTCTAAACTCTATGGCAAATTCGGCAGATCGGTTCCCTTGGGTAATCTGCAGGATTTGCGTGGAACTACCTTTACCCTCAGCAGGATATTCAAACACTTCTCAGATTTGTTGAAGGAAATACCCAACGGAACATTGAAATCTAGCATCTGAGTCCCAAACAGCTGTTGCCCAATTGATCGCTCTGCCTGTGAGAAAGGACATCAGAAATGCCCATTTCTTTTCCTCATTATCAAATTTACTCTCTTCATGGCGCATATACAACTTAGCTTGGTGAACGAATCCCCAGCACTGCTCAGCCAAGCCATCAAACTTACAAGGGAGAGCAAAGCTTACTATTGTGGATGGGTTGGGGGGAAGTTTGCGGATAAACTGGGTCATTTACTGCTCAGGCGAATTCCGCTTGTAGATTAGAAACTTCCGCTGGATTCGAGGGAGGCAAAGTATTCTGTAATGGTGGGACCGAGGCTGATGTAGAATCCATGTGCAGACGTTTATTATTAGACACAAGGGCAACAATCATAAACGTAGTTCAGGCAGAGGGTCTTTTTTTGTTTTCTATTTCGACGCTGAACGGTTGTAAAAAGCATTTCACTGCATGTCGTACCATGTATGCATGTGTATGTGACAAATAAAATTTGAATTTTTTTTTTTTTATTTGAATTTGAACGTACATATAGAAATCACGCATACAGCTCATTTTCAGATGTGAAATCTATGAATTGCAAATTATCTTTAACTTGCATGCAAATTAATGGTTTTAGCTCTCTGCTCCTAAAGGACTCATAATTAATATCATTAATACATAAAATATCCTGCAAGAACAGCTAACATTTTCAAAAACCTGCATACTCTGACAAAAAAGTCTGCTCAGACCCTGATGTGATGCTAAGCAATTTTCTTCGTCAAAAACGTTTTTTATAAGTAGGAGCATTTAAGATGGATTTAAGCATATGCACAATGCAAATGCACGTTTTATAAATGAGCCCCCTGCCATGTAGATGCAGCCGCCATGTTGGAAGGGTGAACTTTATGTCATTCACCGTACTGTAGATTCACATTCACGTTGAACCATTCTATGCAGGATTGTGGCATCTTTTAAATATTCAATAATTACTATGGAGAATGACGTCAACTCAAGACTCAATATGGTGAGTGTCTTGCGTATCACATCCCTTAAAAACAGTTGCTAATGATCCATCTAAATCTATGGTATAGACCATAGATGTAGATGCCTCATTAGCAACTATTTCCATGGATACTTGAATACTTGATAATAGTTTAATTAGTTTTGATTAAAAGTGTACTATTAATCTCATTAATTATTCATTTAATTTCCTTAATACTTTAGCATGATGCTAATGTTAGCCCTAATGCTGCTGCAGAACAGGTGCAATTCTCTCTCATAATGTATTTTGTCATAAAACTACACATAAGAAAATGTTTTGTTGTATGAATCCGAGTGTTACGACCCCACGTAGGTCTAGGGGTACTGGGGTGTAACATTTAAAAAGACAAACATTAAAGAACGTGCGTATAGTGTGTGGGACAAAGAAAACACCGCAAACTAATGTACAAGATAAGACTTTTATTTGTGTAGGTGATTATTAAATACAAGAGGTGTAATGGTGATAGGACAAAAAGGAAAAAAAGGTATATACACGTACAATATTTACAGTATTTACATTAACAAAACACGACACGGAGGGAACGGGAAGTAGAGACGAGGGAGGTGCTAAAGTAAAGAAAATAAATCCAAACAGTCTCCAGCTACTTAATTCCCCCTTAATCTATCTACCAACAGAAACTATATGTGAAAAGAAAATGTCTTCAGCGTCCGCGACGCCCTAACTAAGCTACACTTGCTTATCCAAAACCCAAAAGTACATGGGGTGGCACGCGCCCCTAACCTGATGTACTATACAAGACAGATTCCTACGTGTTGTAATTTGCCACGTGACGTTCTTACCTGTCCACTTCTCCCGGCCTTATAAACACAACGCATGACAACTTACGATACGAGCGGAATCGGGAACGGAAAAACAATACACAGGGTGGCAAGTAACGAACATCAAACAAACGCAATATACAATCATAACCAGTAATCAAAGAAGTAGCGCGCAAAAAAGCAAAACAAAATGGGGGGGCTTGTGGGTGGTCTGGCGGGCTCTTTTATTTGAGGTGGTCTTGAGTGATTGGAGACTGCATAATGTGTGACGTCAGCGCTGATGATGATTGACGGGTGACGGGAACCAATGATCGGGGACTAAGAGGTTAAAGTGCGAAGAACAGATAGAGGGAGAAAAAAACACACGGCACAACACGAACACGTAACACCGAGTATTTGAAATTAAAGATTAATCATAATTAATGAGGTTAATGAGGTTATAAATAAGAATGTAGATCAATATTGAAAAAAGTTTTATTTATTTGATTTGTATTACTTGTATTTGTGGCGGCTGTTATGTAAGCTTACTTGGGGACATAAAAATAAAAGTAATTAGTGTAAATTAATTATTTTTAAGCACATCTTTTTGTTGTGTTTGATTGTAGAAGGGCAGTGACTTGTAAGATTAGCATTCAGAAACGAGTATTAAAACATGTTTATACAAAATATTCCACATTCATAGGGACTCAAATGGCACCAAATGACCCCACAATATATAGTTAAAGCCAGTGCGAATCAATCCTTTTGTCCAGAAAGCATTCTTAAAATGCGCAGAAAAGAACAATTAATTGCAAAGATCCGTCTCCTTAGTTACTATTTTCATTATTGACAAACAATGCAGCTGAAAAAACCTGACCTGGTTATGGTTTAATGAGTGGTAAGCAATGACATGAAGCAATATTAATAATAATGGTTAATAGTGAATATTGAACTATTGTGCGTGTCAGCAGGATATAATTGCTGTATGTGGTATTAAACATACTAAAATATGCATTGTGCCAAGAAGGTTGTCTGTTTGTTCACTCAGGCACCAATCTGATTAGCAGCTGTATTTAGAGTTGTCTTTATCTACTACCTCAAGAGCAAAGTATACGGCTCTGTCGTCTTTGACATCACCAAGCACGCCCCCAGTATTGTCCCCGCCCCTCACTTTGATTGACAGCGTTGATGTAGACATTGGAAATTCAAATGCAAAAGTAATTGCGATTGTATTTGTGTTTTGGCAGTTTTACATGCACTACGGAAAAAAAAAAAGCAAACGTGGCAATTAATATTGCTATTTATGTATATGTCACGGTTGTGGTTTAGAGTAAGGAGCACCTCGACAAGTAAAATAAAGCGTAACCAGATTTAATCCTCTTAAACGGGCAAAATAATAATATACAAACAAACAAACAAACAAACAAACAAACAAAAGGCAGGCAGGCAGAAGGCAGGCAGGCAGGCAGGCAGGCAGAACATAAAACCACACGTATGGACCTTGACGATCGGACAAACTGAATACAACACACACAGGACTTAAATATACAACGTAATTGACTAAATTAACAAGTAACAGCTGACGACAATAATACAAATTAACAGGAAGGGAAGGTAGGGCACACAGAGCACATGACACAAGACAAAAGCGACAACAAAAAGAGTCCAAAGACGTGACAGTATGACAGGGCTCATAACTCGTAAGAAATACAGTTGCAAATGGCAGTCACTGCTCGTTTATAAAAGTGAAAATGCTAAATTTGCAATTGCATTTGGATTATGTCACAATTTATGTGTCGACATACTGAAAACGCGATTGAAAATACAATTTGCATTTCCATTTGAAAATACACTTGGTTTTCAACTGCTGTAGCAAATATTCTCACTAATAAAATCACAGTTTCTTATAAATTCTCACTCACATTTACAAAAGACGGTGCCTGCTTTTTTATATAACATATTTATTATTATGAATTATAATACTGCTTGGTTTGTTGGGTCGGATTGCTAGCAGAGTCCATTTGGAATCGAGCAATAGGCTTATTTGATGAACACCCGAGTGCAATTGCTACATTCACACCTGCCCAAACGAACTGCAATGAAATCCATTTGTTATGCAAGTCAAAAAGCATTTGTGTGAAATGACCACTGCTGAAGGACATCTCATCCTTCTAATGAGTTGCGTACCATAATTCACAGCACAGTAAACACTTTATAAGTGAAATAAAATTAAATGCACAAACCTTTATTTTGCTGAAGAAGTGCATCAAACTGTATATATATATATATATATATATATATATATATATATATATATATATATATATATATATATACACACACACACACAAAGTATGGGGCATTCCTTAAAAATCTCTAAAGTTAAATAAACACTCTAGCACTACTGAGTACAATTTTGTGTATTTGGTATGTTTTGGAACGATTTTAGCAAGGAAACATCTGCATTGGCAAAATGAGCCATGTTTCATAATAAGCTCCTTTAAATAGCCTACTGGCCCAGTCAGGAAGCCTGGCTGTACACTCAAGCATGGTGATAACTTCAGACAGCTGAGTCCAGCTTTACACTGTTGTTATGCCTGGTAAATTAGCATGCGGAGGTGGAGACCACCAAATACGGTTTAGGAAGGAAAGGCTAAAAATAGCCAGTCAGGCAGTAAACTCAGTCAAGATCACCAAGACCAGGAATTTAATATACAAGACATCAAAAGGTAGGGAACTTAACATAGCTTGAAAGTGAGTTTGTTTCATTTGTAAGCTTTCTGGGCTTGAGTGGTAAGTGTTTGAAAGAAAATGATAAAGAAAAAAAGAGAGTTTTACATTTCAGTCAGTGCTCTCTGCTGGCAAATGATTGTGAGGCTCCACTGCATTTTGGTAACTGTAATTTTATGTGAAAAAAACATGAAAGAAGTCAATACTTGTGCTCAGCGAAAATGTTGTAATGCTCAGAATTGGTTACCTTACCAACAAGTTGATTATTCGAGGTGTATGCTGCACACTCTATTTTTAACTTGCTGGAATTAAATGTTTTACATTTTGCCTTATGTAAGAAATGTTGTCATATTCTAAAAAAAAGAGTTGAAAAAACAAACAATAAAATTATTAAATTAAATGGCCATATGGCCAGGCCAATAAGCATTACATTTGCACTTTAATGCAAATACTTATTTTACTCTTGAAAATGCAGTCAATTTCTTGTTATTGGTTAACACACTCACTAAATATCTTTGATATAACCTTTATTTTTACCTCACACATAAGTAGTACAGCTGTCATTTTAGATTCCGATAAGACATAAGCTCCAGTTTTAGGTATGTGATCTCATGAGTAATATAAGCTGGACATCTTTGTACAGAGCCAGACAGTCTAGGAAGTATAGTAAACCTGCTCGGGTGACTGCTTGGGAATGGGTTTGGCGATATGCAAACCACCATTACATATTTACAAAATATTTACTTACAGCCAAAACACAGCATGTTAAGTATCAAAAGTTAAACATATGTAGACTGTTGGAGGTTAATTGTTGGATAACTAGACGACTAACTGACCATTGTGCCTCATCCCAACAATGGCCAGCAATTCCTAGCCTCATTTTCTAAATAAGTCTAGGTCAGACAGCCAGCTGTAAAAGCCATCACCACTCACCCTGTCTCTCTCTGAGTGTTGGACCACATTATATTTTTTACTCTGTCTAAATAAGATTCCGATAAACATAGGCTTTTTCCTGAAGAATTAGGGGCTGAGTGACAAGAAAAGCCAAGGTCAAGCATCCACCATCAAAGGTCAACTCAAGAGAGTGCCTACTATTGCTGATCAGATAAGATGCGTGACAAGCATCGGATAGGTGTGTGTCTATATGTGTGTGTGTCAGAGAGATGTCAGCCATAAAAGCAGCGAGATAAAACACATCATTAGAGTGTGCCGGGCTCTAATGCTGTAAATATGGTGGCCACATGGGGAATTCTGACATGTTATTTGCTACTTCAGACAAGTTGGTTAGGTGGTAATGGCCTGTGTAAGGAGGTGTGTGTTTATGAGTGTCTGCACATAGTATGGATGTGCTGTTTGATGTGTATCCTAGAGGTCAGTCTCCTTGTTCCCATTTCAATAGGATTTTTACTCTGGAGTGTTTCATATTGCAAATTAAAGTAATTATAAAATGTCAATTCAGTATTTTCAGATGAATACTGCATGCACAACAAAAATCACAAGTATTTCCCAATGGAGTATTTCAGTTATTTCAGCATTTTTCTTAAATGGCATGGCCTCTTAAATGATACAAATCTTTATTAATCCTAATAATTATTATTTGTGCAAATACTGTACCCCTGTCATTGTCAACTGTTTAAAGTGTTAACATGTAGCGAAGTGTTAAATTCATCACTTAAACAATGATGGCGATCAAACAGTTTCAAAGTCATTATTTAGCTATGACGCTTAAAGCTAAGAACACACAATATGAAAATCCAGTTAACTTGCCTGAACAGGACTGCTTTGTTCATATGCTACAGTAATATGTATCTTATTATCATGTAATGTCTGTGATAAGTATTACATATTATTAACCCCCGTTAAGTTGTCTGTCACTAATGTGTGCAGTTATTGTTTAGGAAAAACACTGTTAAGTAATTTCAGGTGCTGTAGGTCTTGATAACAATACACAATACAAAAAAAAGTAATCAAATAATTTGTCCAAAGTCAAGAACCAAAAGCCACAAGCTAATTCATAATAAAAAAATAATAAAAAAAAAAATAATAAAAATATTATTAAAATTGTAAACTATTCATCTTCTGCTAAAAATCCCCAAAAACAAAATGAGAATACAGATTCCCATTAAATCAATCGATACCAAAGAGAACACATCTGATCGCATATGTTACACAGAGACAGAGAGAGAGAGGGAGAGAAAGAGAGACCTGCAACTCTTTAAAACATAACACACATGGCAAACCTGAAATGTTCCAAAGTGTGCCTACATTTTTATGGAAAACTCGGACGGGATGGCGGAGTCCATCATAAAAACAGAATTTACTCTATTGCACGGAATGCCACGAAATTCGTCTTTTTGGATGAATAAAAAATCTGTCACTTCACTCCTCGAATCGTTATACAAACTAGCGTATTTATTAATGTATTAACAGTAACAACATTTTGTTTTTCAAAAAATAAAAGGGTTTAATTTTCATTTGATTAAAAATAAATAAATGTTTCATGTCTTTCGTGAAAAAAATAAAACACATTAGAATTTCTACAAGAAAAAAGGACCGTAATGTTCAAAATGTTGAAATTGACCGTTTTGAGTTTTGAAATAACTGTTTTTTTTTTGTTTTTACACAAAGTAAAACACCGGAAAAGGTACAGTTGGGTACCAGAATCAAATGTTTTCAGCTGTTGAATTATTAGAGAAATCATGCACACCTTACAACCTCTTTACAACAATGTAATGCAGTTTATGCCTTTTTTAGTGTCATGACTCATCACTACACTCATTGTGCTAGTATCAGCACCTGGTGAGTGGTGGACTGTCTGTGTAAAATCATTACAGCCCTACAGCCATACTGAAGAGGTAGTATCAACCCCACCTGTCCAGACACTTCTGTGGGAAGATGAAGAGACCCAGACAGCCCTTTGATTTTTCTCTTTGGATAACATTCACTGAATGGTACCCGCAGTAATGTGTGCTTCTTTCCCCCTCTTCTTTTCTTTTACCTTTAGTTATAATCTTAGCTAAAAGGGCACTCCTACACCTACAAGAGTCATGCTGTTACCACTGCTTATGATTTGAACCGCTGAAGTTATATCTAGACTTACTTCAAAATATGCCCTGTGTTCCTCAACACAGAAACAAAATTATTTATTCTGAAAATGTCCAGTTCAAAGCAAGAGTTTGTTGATGGTGTTAATCAAAAGCAGCTGTTGATGATTGATGTAAAACATGCAGATGATTAAAATAGCCACTGTAAACCTTTTAAAAAAGTATTTATCTGACTGTTATAGTGAGTAAGCCCTACAAAGATTAATAGTAAGGTGCTTTTCATGGAGTACTTGTCATAATTTAATGGTGGGGTGTTGTTTTGCGAAAACCACAACATTATGTCATTATATTATACAATTTTTTTTTACTTCAATGTTGCAAGTAGACTGCAATTGCTACAACTGTCCAATCAATATAACACATCAGCTGCAAATGATTTCAAACAAAGAATAATTGCTCTCTTTTTTGAAGTTTTTTCAGTACAAAACTTGTGTTTTAGAAACAACTTTTCATACATAAGTAAATGTGTATGTTTGTAAGGTGAATGAGCTTAAGAAAAAGATGTTTACTTCTGTCAGCTTTTTCCCAAAGTCCCTACTGATGACCAGTTCTGTTTTTAATTACTTCTGACCATTGCTCTGACTCATCTGTGCCACCTGATCTCTGAGCTATCAACACCACATCAACAGAACAGCTCTGAGCATGCTTCACACCATCATTAAATGCTCAGTCGAATCCACCACAAGCCCACAAGAGTACCCAAAAGAAAGGGGAGGGAAATGTATAATTGATGTATGAAGATGTTTGAAAGAATGCCCAAGTTGCTTTTTTCCCCCATTCATTGAAAGTAAATGATATCAGGAGCTGCCACGCTTTAAAAATACACGTTGCAGTACCAAATTTATTTATTTTCTTTTTGTTCTAATCTGGTTTGTTTCCCCTAGTCCAATGTGTAATTAAATTAATATACTGATCTAATGTACTGCCCTATTAATCTGACTGATTTACATTCAAGGTGGTTTATTCTGATCGTCTGCGACTTCACTTTCTGAATCATAGTACATTATTCATCAGTACATCGTTCTTCTCTATGCTGCCTCTAGTCTCACATAACAAGCTTCAGACTGACGGCTGAAGGTCTGGAATACATGATAGCATTTATTGGCCATGGTCTGTCCAGTAGGCCATTTGACTGACACTCGTATTGTTTTGAGTGGAAAAAATGCAATGCTTAACATGTCCGATCAATCGCAGGAAGCTCTGCCTTCTCAATAAAATAGCCAAGTCATCAATGCATCTGCTGTTAGAAGTTCCTGTTGCTACAGAAACAGTCAGCAATCTGAGACATGCACCTAGGACTGCGCATGCACAGATGCATGATCAGGATCAGGATCTCTCCTGATCTATCTATCTATCTATCTATCTATCTATCTATCTATCTATCTATTTATTTTTTTATTTTCTGTTTTGTTCCTGCTTTCACCTTTTTATCTTCAGAATACTAAAGTTAAAGGAATTAATTTTATGATTTAAACACTTCCAGGTGGGCTGATTATTGCTGCTGTCAATCATTAAAGTCTCTGCACTGTGCAGCTGTTAAAGTTCATAACTTTACATATAATAAATATTTATAACATACCTACAATATTCTTTAGCTATACCAACTCATAATTGCTTACAAAAATGTACTGTGCAAAAAGCTATAAAGCGTGCATTCTAATTCTGACTGAGTAACTGATTAACTAAAACCAAAACATTGTAAATCAAAATAAATCACCAGTAAGTTTTTTTTGTAATGTTTAAAAATTTAACTAAATATATCAATACATAATATAGATTCATATTTGTTAAATTGAACAAATATTAAAATGTAAAAATGTTAACTTTATAATTCATTGACTGGTTTTAATGCATTTGGTGGTTTTTTGTATTTAATTTGAAAGGACAGCTCATAGCTTACGGGAAAGCTAAGCACTAGAGACAAAAAGGGGACGGGATTGGGGAAAGGTCTGCGAGCTGGGACTCGAACTTGTGACACTCGTGGTCCCTCATCTCTCCAGGTCTGCCTTCGTCTGGCATTTTTACAGGATCCCACCTCTGGAAGCACTTCAGTTGCAAGGGTTTCTCTTTCTAGTAGGTACACCTCAGTGTTCCAACCCTTTAGCTTTTAGCATTATCAGGAATGAAAGTTTGCTTACTCCTCTGTCCAGAAGGACATATCCCCACAGACCCCCTTATGGAAAAATATTTTTGTTCATGCCATCAAGAGGCACCTACCGACAGGTGACATTTATTTCATATATATATATATATATATATATATATATATATATATATATATATATATATATATATATATATATATATATATATATATATATATATACATATCCTTGTCTAGCTTGAACTGTAACACACACTTGAATGTTTAACTTTACTGACAAATAAAACAAACTTTTGCCAAAGAGCATAGAAAAGCTGGTTAATTTAGGTTCTAACTATTTTAAACATATGTCAAATTTAAAAACTTATTTATTTATTTAATTTATTTATAATAAATTCTTTATTATTAATTTATTTACTTTACGTCTATGTGACATTTCCGGTCCTCTATAATGACTAAGAACATTCCATAGCCTATGGTAAAAAACACTGTAAAGCTCTGCCTGCTCTTGTGTCTTATTTCTTTAATGAAGAATTGGAACATTCTTGCATCATCTTTATGCCACTATAAATTCATTTTAAGTCCTCGAGAGATGTGTTGCAGCACATTATGACTGCAGAGAGTCTTTGACAGTCAATTTATTGTGTAATTTAACGGTTTAAGCATTCATACGGATCCCTAACACTTCAAATCAAGCCTATTGTAAGCCAGCTAATTTCACAACCATTGAAAACTGACCTCATAATTCTTTAATAAGCAGAAACCTACTGGGTAGATAAAATGAACGAAAAGGAGCGTATAAGTTCAGTATTTCGAATTATTTAGTTTGAAGAGTACGGTTTATAGCTAGCTCCTACTGCTCTCTCAATATCCATTCCAAATCAGATATACTTTCTTCCTGGTACTCAGCAGCCTGAAAAAACTGCCATTGAGTTTTATCACTTTATATTCCATAGTTTGTATCAACAAATAAAGCTCCAGCACTTGGATTTGGACGTTTGGTGAGGAAATTGAGGCAGTGGCCACACCTGCTTCAAACTCCAACCATGTAATAAATGAAAGTTCTTTGTCTCAGTTAGATTTCAGGGGATGCAACAAGGTTGAGGTGATTTATTGTTTTGTGCTTTAGTGACAAAACCTGAGGGTGGGCTGGAGCCAAGAATTACCGGTGAAATTTAATTGAGTTGGATAAGACGTTAAGGTAGCTCACTCTACGGGCTTAACTTATTGCTTCCTTGCTCAATTAAAACAGAACATCTGCACATTGTCTCATGCAGCAGAGTGCTGTCCAAGTCTGCTTGTGGCAACCTTTATTTACAAAGTGGAAGAAATTGTGTGGATGCATGTCACGAATCACAGTAAGTTAATGTGCTCTTTTGTCTCGCGTTAGGATGGTACTTTTATTTTGAAACACAACAGAGCTTTAAACATTTAATGCTACTGACAGGATAGTTTATTTCTAAACTGCTGCAATAAATGCATCAATTAAACTAAAAAAACATTGCCATTGCCACAATTTACAAAAATCATAAGATAATGTTTAATGTCGGATCATATGACAGTGACTGGGGTTATGACTATTGAAATTTCCCCTTTGTCATTAAAGGAATAAATTATATTTTAAAATATATCATAATTCAGGCACTGTTGTTGCCTGAATGAACCTAGGAGCTATGTTGTCGCTATATTGTTGGGCTATATGCTCCTGGTAGGGTCTCCCAAGGCAAACAGGTCTTAGGTGACAAGCCAGACAAAAAGTGGTCCACCCCACCCTTATGGATAACAATAATAATAGAGTTGAGGCGTCGCGGGCCCCGCCATGGAGCCAGGCCTGGGGTTGGGGCCAGCATGTGAGCACCTGGTGGCGGGTCTTGCCCCATGGGACCCGGCCGGGCTCAGCCCGAAACAGCGGCGTTGGGCCATCCTCCCGTTGGCCCACTAGCTGCAGAAGGGACCGTAAGGGGCCGGTGCCTTGTGGTTTGGGCGGCAGTCGAAAGCAGGGACCTCAGCAACCCATCCCTGGACATAGGAACTAGGGACATGGGCGTCACCTCTCTGGGGAAGGGGCCTGAGTTAGAGGTGGCGGGAGGTAGAGAGATACCGGCTAGAGATAGTCGGGCTCACCTCCACACGCAGGTTGGGCTCGGAACCCATCTCTCTCGAGGGGGTGGACTCTTCACCACTCTGGTGTTGCCGCCAGGTGTTGGAGTTTACCCCGGTGGACGAGAGGGTCGCTTGGTGGACGAGAGGGTCACCTCCCTGCAACTTCAGGTTGGGGGGAGGACTCTCACTGTCCCCCAGCTTAACCGCCATGTGTTGTAGTTTACCCTGGTGGGACGAGAGGGTCGCTTGGTGGATGAGAAGGTCGCCTCCCTGCAACTTCAGGTTGGGGGAGGACTCTCACTGTCATTTGTGCCTACGGGCTGAATGGCAGTGTAGAGTACCCTGCATTCTTGGAGTCCTGGGAAAGGGTGCTGGAAAGTGCTCCAACTGGGGACTCTATCGTCCTGCTGGGGACTTCAATGCTCACGTTGGTGATGCTAGTGACACCTGGAGGGGCGTGATTGGGAGGAACTAAACCCGATCTAAACCGGAGTGGTGTTCTGTTGTTGGAATTCTGTGCTAGCCACAGTTTGTCCCTAACAAATACCATGTTCAAGCATAAGGGTGCCCACCAGTACATGTGGCACCAGAACACCTAGGGCGGAGGTCGATGATCTACTTTGTGGTTGTATCATCTGATCTCAACAGATGTCAACTGATCACCACCTGGTGGTGAGTTGGATCTGTTTGCAGGGAGGAGGCCAGACAGACTTGGCAGGCCCAAACGTATCGTGAGGGTCTGCTGGGAACATTTGGCAGAGACCCTGTTAGGGAGATCTTCAACTCCGCCTCCGGCAGATATTTGACCGGACCCGAGGAGGCTGGAGACATTGAGTCCTAGTGGACTATGTTCTCTACCTCTTTGGTCGACCCGGCCGTCCGGACCTGTGGCCGTAAAGACCTGTGGCCGAACCCGGTGGTGGACACCGGAAGTAAGGGATGCCGTCAAGCTGAAGAAGGAGTCCTATTGGGCCTGGTTGGCTCGTGGGATTTCTGTGGCAGCTGACAGATACTGGTAGGCCAAGTGGACCGCTGTCCGGGTGGTTGTGCAGGCAAAAACTCAGGTCTGGGAGGAGTTCGGGAGGCCATGGAAAAGGACTATCGGACGGCCTCAAAGAGGTTCTGGCAAATCGTCCAACAACTCAGAAAGGGAAGCAGTGCCCTGTCAACACCGTATACAGTGCTGGTGGGAACCTGCTAACCTCGACTGGGGATATTGTCGGGTGGTGGAAGGAATACTTTGAGGATCTCCTCAATTCTGCCAACACGTCTTCCATTGATGGAGCAGAGCCCGGGGACCCGGGAGGGGACTCGACCATCACCCTGGCTGAGGTCAATGAGGTTGTTGAGAAGCTCACTGTCTGGGGAGAGGGAAGTCTGGGTGTCCCTGCTTAGATTTTTATATCACCGGGCCACAAACAAATATACAGCTGAGTATCATGAGCATAGCAGTGAAATGTAACAACAGTGAAAGGTAAGACATGTCTCCTGATAATATCTCCCAGAGGTAACATGTTAAGTGGGAAAAGTAATGGTCATAGTACTGAGCCCTGAGGTAGTCCATATTTCATGATGTGATTCCTCCTCATTTACTGCTACAAATTGATGGCGGTCAGATAAATACGATTTAAACCATGCTAAGGCACTTCCACTAATGCCAACTTGGTTTATAGTCTATTCAAGAAAATGTTGTGGTTGAACGCAGTGCAGAGATCTAATATCACTTATTAGGAGATACAACCACGACGAGGTGACAGAAGCAGTTAATTTGTAACTCTAATGAGAGCAATTTCAGTACTATGGTACGGTCTAAATCCTGATTGGAAATCCTCACAGATACAATTTTTTCTCTAAGAAAGAATATAGTTGTGATGATACTACCTTTTCTAGTCTCATTTTGCACAAAACAGCTTAAAGTTTAACACATGGGTGAAATAGTTCATAATTAATACAGGGATAGTACCGGGATAAAGACCTTATCCTTATATATCCTTAAGTCAACTTTAATACATTTAAATACCTTCATTCAATTATCTGGACTACAAAACTTTGTGAGATTATGTTTGAATTTCTGTTCTTTGAAATTAGCTAATAAAAGAGAAAAAAAAATACATAGTTTTTCCACATTTTTGGCCAGTATCTTAAAATGGAACCTTCCAATTTCCAACTTATTATTGTCTCCTACAATACAGCAAGTTCATCTTTCAAAATAAATGCAAAGACAGTTATTATTGTCCTTAGTAGTTTTATCATCAGCTCAAGCCCAAAAAGGGAACAGAGTTATGTGACAAACGTGCTTCACTATGAAACACGTTCATTTCAATCGCTTGCACAATGCAACTATAAAACTCTACTTTCGGGGTTTTTGCTCTGGCTCAGAAACACACAGCTTCTCCTGACATGGCTGCATCAACACTGCTGGGTTACTGAACCCACACCTTCTTTCTTTGCCTCACCATTTGGACTGCATTAGGCAAATATTACCACTTCTTGACATATAGAAGTGGGAGCATGTTTAAACTAGCCATTTTAGGGGTGTGTGAATGAGTAACTTTTATAAAGAATATCTAAAGTTTGACACTTTAGTCTTTGCAAAACTAACAGCTTGTAATACCCCAAAGATAAAGGACAATTTTAAATGTCACCATATGACCCCTTTAACATGAAGTTGTTTTAGGGGTGCTGCTTCTATAAATGTGCCTTGTAAGTCATGTTGAATAAAATCATAATTTTGCATATGGAACTTTTTTTTTTAATACAATTTTAATCATTTGTATTTAGTTATTCAGAATTATGTTACTTATATAAAGTATGCACATTTTTCTTAGATGAGAGATGTTTGTAGAATTGTAAAGTCATATGAAACTTACAAAGCTTTCATGTAAACATTACAGATGATAATTTGCATACTATTAGACACATATTGTGAACTCACAGATTTTGAATGCTTAAATAATTTACCCTTTGACCAGTCTTTCTGAAAAATAATGAAATAATTGATTGGTCTTGTCTGATCTTCTATTGAGCTTTAGCTGCATCTTAGCTGTTTCCTAGCTGTGTTGATGAGGAGTTAATAGAAGTGAATGTACATGCAGCTGAGATGCTGCAGTTAAGAAATGGAAGTGTGCTTATCTCCTTTGCCAGATTTGAGCTGCATACAATGCATGAAATGGTCAACAAACTTCATGTGCTGATGAATTTTGATCAGTTCTGTGACACTTGACATTTTATTGCAGTAGAATTCTGTCTTGTATCTACTCTAAATGAATTCAGACTCAGTTGTCTGCAGTGACAATTTACTTTTAATAAGAGTAAAATATGGCTGGTTCTCAAATTAGCTTTTTTCTGCCAGACTTTCATTTTTTGTTTTGTTTTTGATAACGTCTCAAAGACCCTGTATTGTGTGGATACTGAGACAATCTGCAAGTGCACATAAAGCCATATGATATGACAAGTCAACACAAACCATGCTTCTGAATACTGTAACAACACCCTATTTCGATTGACTAAGCAAAATATATTTTATGAGAGCAACAAATTCTGCAAAAAAAGAAAAAAAAAACTGTAAACCTTCTTGACATGTTCACTGGTGTCAGAACTAACTGACTGGTCGACAGTTTTGTGAGCCCATGATGTATTTCTCTTCTTCCTTTTTTTAGTCTCTCTTTAGCCTCAGTGCCACCTTTCTCTTCTTCTTATGCTGTTCATGCTGTGTTCTCTCTGTCTGTCTTTTTCTCTCTCCCTCCTTTGGATTTCGAATCATGATCCCCTCTGCTGCAAAGAAAACTCCACCTACTCAGAGCTGCTAATGTAGTCACTGACATTGCAAGCTCTCTCCTGCGTGCTCTCTCTCTCTCTCGCTCTCTCTCTCTCGCTCTCTCGCTCTCTTGCTCTCTCTCTCTCTCTCTCTCTCTTGCTCTCTCTCGCTCTCTCAAGCTCTCTACACTCCGGTCCCACATAAATAAATAGCGTCAGAAGGATGTGGGAGAAGAAAGATGTTGCTGCCTTTGGAAAAAGAACAATGTTGAGGCAACTATCCCCTGTTTATTTTCAGCGCATGCTTCCAGTCTGGGGATTACCGACACATTCCCTCTGGATTTCTTGCCCACTGAAGGATGCTCTGTTCTGACGGTGCTTATTCCGTACCAAAAGCGAGGACTACTGGACTTTTCTCACTGTTTCTACCTATCTGCCAGAATTCCACTGATTTAGCCAGCCAGAGACGCTCATGGAGTCCATACCTGTGCTAGATGGTCCACTTCACATTTGTGCTTGGCAATAGACAAAGAGGCAAATAGATTAGAAACACTGGCAGCTGATCAGCTCCATGGTTTTCTGACTTTATCGAGGCTGTGATTTTTGGCATCTGATAAAGAGGTAGGACTTCAAAACATATTTAATTTGATTCTCCACAATTGAGTGTTTTCTATGCTTTTGACTGCACTTTTTGTACTTTTGTTGCACATGATGGATCTGCAGTGTGGTATTTTGGAACATTTTCAATGCATTAAACTTAAAATGAAAAGATTAAAAGTTGTAGTACTATCTGTTTTGATACCATTCACTTTGCATTATCCCATAGCTGTTGTAAAATATAGGAAGAACCCCAACTAGTGTCATCAATGCCAAAAAAGGCTTTGTTGAGTTAGAAGAGACTTAAATACATCCAGGAACCCTCCTTTCAGCTATATGTGTTGCTTTATACTTGCTAAGCAGACCCACATGGTGACTTCTTGCAATATTGTGGACGCAGGTGATGTGTGAGCCTGCTGAGGTAGCTCATTACTTTGAGCCAAGAGACTGAGGCTACACATCGGCTGAAACCAGTTTTGTTGCTCTGCCAAAACCTCTCTGTCACACTCACAAATTCGAAACACAACGTGGTGTATTTCCTATACTCTATGGCAGAATGTTTATCTGGTTTCTGTAAAACTGTTGTATGGCAGATTCTTTGTGTTCAGAGAGTTGTCGCTACATCTTAAAGATCTGATGTAGCCAGAAGGCACTTTTTGTCACATTGGTGTCCAAGATTTCTTGTTTAGTGCCATTCAGCTTATATTCACTCTCTTACCCACATGTCTCTTGAAGTGCTATATTCCCCTTTTCTCCCACTTAAGAAGGCACTTCTTGATGCTAAAAGGTAATTCTGGAAGTGTGCAGGCATCTTAGATGTGTACTTACAGGGCCACGTGTGGCAATGATTAGTTTATAAGCAAAGACAGACTAAAAAGATGTACAGTACAAGGAATCATTTGTGTTAAATATCTAATTAGTACAGGGCAGGTTGGCATACTGTCTGGCTTTGCTTTCATGCTTGTGACAAGTATGATAGTTAAAAATGGGGTAGTTTTTATAATCATTTTTGCAACATTTATAGAATGTATATTTTGAGGAAAAAATAAATAAAATAAAAATAAGTTCCTTAACTTTATTGTTTTCAATATTATACAAATATTGTTATCCTGAAATGCAAGAGCTGTCTTGAGTCAACTGAATGCAGGACTAAAGAACACTTTTACTTTGGCTAAAATGTAAGATTTAAAAAATAAATAAAGAAAAAAAGAGTAATATAGACACCTAACTTAATATATGACATTTACCATCTGAATCTAACCATGTCATGTCAACAAATGGAGAAGCCAGCCATCTGTTATTTAATGTTATATGACATTTACTTTAATAAATCTTAAAGCACCTTTTACCCTGGGTCGCCTTAACTTGACTAGTCTCAAACAGTTTAGAAGTTTGATGAATCTAAATTATATAAAGTTCTAAGATTTGAATAATTAAATAACATCTTAAATGGCAAAAATATTTTAAGATTTTGAAGGACAGACTTTAATAGTATAATATAATATAATATAATATAATATAATATAATATAATATAATATAATATAATATAATATAATAATCAGAATAAATGGAAACATAGCAAGCTAGACAAAAAATAATGACATGGAAATATAAAAATATATGCCATATGCATAGTTAAGCCTTAGAGTAAAAATTATTGAGTTAAAAAAAATATACACATTCATCCTGCCTTTAATATTAAAAGTTATGGCAAATACATTCTGGGATGCCCTCTGACCATTCTCCATGTGCATTCCAACAGCCTAGAGGCAGCTGACACATTGATGCTGAAAGGAAAATTGCAATATTACTCTCAAAATTTTTGAAAAAAAACAACAACAACAAAATAACAAAACAAAAAAAAGGACAGACATTTTTCTTAATATCTTCTGTTACATTTATTAAATGTTACAATTATCCCTGTTGTTCCCTAAGGCTCAGCTGTACATTTCTGTCCCTGCTGCTTTCTTTAACTTGTGTGAAATGAGTTCCTGTTAAAATCCCTTTTATTAGCATAAGAGCTCTGTGCTACACAGC
This sequence comes from Puntigrus tetrazona, assembly GCF_018831695.1. Taxonomy (NCBI): domain Eukaryota; kingdom Metazoa; phylum Chordata; class Actinopteri; order Cypriniformes; family Cyprinidae; genus Puntigrus; species Puntigrus tetrazona. The sequence continues at coordinate 344,451 of NW_025048767.1, read as the reverse complement.
ACATCAGCAAAAGGGCTTCTATAGTGATTATTAATTCTGTTTGGGTGGGAGGCATGTATATCAACAGCAGACTCCACAGAGACAGGAAACGGGAGGATTATTTTTGCACTCTAATTAGTCTACTACAAGCTCCAACTTAATTGGTGGCCCTAGTTTGCATTTGATGTGTTGAGAAGTAAAAAAGGCTAAAAGAAGGGTGAAACAAAATGAATATGTAAAAAACGAAACAATCCGTCAACATTCTTTTGAAGTGGTGCAGGAAAAGATGAGGCAGGATGTGAATCCAGTAGGAGCTGGGTCTGTGCACACAGATCTGTTTGAATAAATATGTAATCTGAGCCTACAGGACTATGATGCATTAAAAATGAGACACTTTTGACTCTTAAGAAAATGCTCAGAAATGTACACCCAATTTGGTTGCTGTGATTTACGTTTCAATTCAGCTGAATGCGCATATGGGTGCACACATTTACATAGATACGTCTATGTGTGAGATTGTTTAGATTTTTTTCGCACACAAGCACAGGCTGTCTTTCTTACTGTATGTTGTGTCATGCTGATGCATTTGGACGGGTATTCAAGCAGTCTAGAGCAGATGCACTACAAAAACTTATTTTCAAATATTTATCAGCTGCTGTTTCTTATTTATATAAAAAAGAAAATAAAATGGTGGTAAACTCTGGTAAAAGAAAAAAAAAAACTGTGGTAAACCTATACAAGTGAAACAAACGTTGACAGTAAAATAACATTTGCAGATTGTATCGGTTTTGAAATATAAAAAAAAAATAAGATTAGCTAATTCAATTCAGATTTCTGGCTACTAAAACCCAACAGTAAAAAATTGCATTCACTTATTAGCTGTCAAATTTCATGAACACTAAAAGGCCAGTTGTTGTACTATTCTTTAAATCCTTTCTCAACCAAAACTTAAATTGATATGTTACTCTTCCTATGAAGTCTTATGTTTGCCTTTGAGGATTTATTCAGGAGAACAACATTTGACATATTTTTTGTCCCCCATAGCGGTTAGCATGTGAATCCATTTTGACTGCCAAAACTGTCACATTTGTCTATTAAAACACCTCTACTTCCTGTGAAAAGAAGTCATCCTGTTCTCTGTTTGGTTATTTAAATCTGTTATCTTGCACAAAGCTGTCCAGCTGTTCTACGAAGGAGAATGAAACCTCTGTCAACCTCCCTGTGTGTGTCACAGAGATTCTTGTACCTTTTGGAAGGAGCCACATGAAGAATCGACTCCCACGTAGACACGTCTGGTCCTATCGAAAAGCGGCCACTATGTGTGTGCAGAAGCTTTCATTATTTGATTGCCATCTTATGTGTTACGTCTGCTGAATTCTTGGTCATAATAAATGTGGCATGTGGGCCTCCGGCATGGCATTAAGTACACAATAACTCTGCGTATCATTTTGATGCAGACCAGCACAGCTACGCAACTGAGCTCTGGGGCTCAGCTTAAGGGTGATCCTCCGTGACTGACACATAATGTAGAATGAGGGTCACCTTATTATATTACCGACATCTGCTATACTCCAACTCATGATTTGCAGTAAAAAAGGGTGCAAATTATACAGGGGAGTTTGCAAGGGTCTCACCACCTCAATTAGGGTTTGAACCACCCCAAAGGAAGTCAAAACAAAAGCCTAGATAATCTTAAAGTGCCTTAAACCTATAAAATAGGTATATCTAAAAAAAAAAAAAAAAACTAGAGCTAAAATGCAATATGGTTTGCATGAGACAATTTTGAAAGAAAAGAAAGCATAAAAGAAACCTTTAAATAAACAATAATAATAATGATTAATAATAATAATAATAATAATAATAATAAAACAAACTGATTAACACTAGCTTCTCTATGCTTTTTATTTTATATTTATTTTTATTTATTATTAAATAAACAATTAACAATTAACAAAAAGCCAAAAACAAACAAACCTGTAACTCTATAGCTTGCTCTATTCTTTGCTTTTATTTTGTGTTCTTTTTATCTATTTATTTAATAAAATATATATAATAGCACTTGCATAATTGCTCCATTGTTGGTTTTTATTGCTTCCATTGTCCTTGTAAGTCACTTTTAAAATCTGCTAAAAGTATATATACACATATATATTTAGTCATTTTAGCAGATGTCAAAAGTATATATATGCTTAGTAATTTTAGAAGATATCAAAAGTTTATATATATATACTATATATACAATCTATATATGGGTAGTTGACAAATAAAAATTGTATAACAGCAAAACAAAACACAACAAAAAAATTACATGAGAAAAATGTATCTTCATTCTTATAGTTACAAGTAGCATGAGATAGGTTTATCTTCAATGTTAGAGGATTTTTTTTGTCACACCAAAGGACACACTGATACGTCAACAGCCCATATATATAATAAATAATGTTGTTGTTAATGTAATGTGTTTCATTTGCGTGCACACAAAGCACTTCTTTATAATAAGCCAATTGGAGCCCTTTGTAAATACAAAAGTAATCAGGGTTTTATGCATATTTTCAAGTATGTTAATGTAAGCAAATGGATTATGGATAATATTGTCTATGTGAGTGATGGTCATATTTACCTGCTGTACGGTTGGTTGCATTGACTAATGAGTTTCTGGAATTAGATTTTTTTTAACCCTTTATTCTTTAGTGTTTGATGGTTGAAAATATTTAACATCTAAATGGGCTACAGTTGCAAACTGCAGCTATTTTTGTTCATGTGAACATAATTTTAATATCAGCACTGTAGAAAATCTAATATGATTCAAATTACATATATAGAAACACTGCACTACCATTCAAAAGTTGGAAATTACTATATTTTTGAGAGTGCAGCTGATACAAAAACCTGATTTAATTAAAAATGACTGGACTGACAAGCTTCAGAATCAATAGTCTGGGCTGTCAAATACCAATGCCTCTATATATGACTTTGATCTCTGCACAGTTTATCTATATAATTTGGGAATGTCTGAAATATATTGGAGGAACTGCTGTCTTGTGCACGTACATAGACTCATATCATGGTTCACCAGCACCTTCAGCCTCAGGTGTCCTGTCTAACTGCTGAAACCTGTCAGATTTGTTGCTGAGAAGCTTTTTTTTTTTTTTTGAAGCACTGAAAATGTGTGCTTGCCAAAACTATAAATAACATACCTGAAATACACAATGGTAGCAAAATTGATTGCTAATGTCCTTCCTTTTTGCAGCTGTGCTGACTCAGAAGCTGAAAATGTTTCTATACTACTGTGGGACTCAATCTGATGTCTACCTCAAGTCGATGTAGCTTTAAGGTTGTTGATGTAACCAGATATTGCTAATGTTGAAAGAAAACATGAAATGTGGTCCCCCACCCAACTGGACAAATCCCATTAAAAAGCAGACTGTATCATTGGGAATGCTTTAATTTTATGAATGACATTTCTACACAAACTGGACTGCCTGCTTTCTGTCAACTAGCAGACATGTGGTCCTATGTGTTCTAGTCCCTAGACATTACAACACTCACTTTACAATGTCCTGCCCTATCACACAAACACATCTAGCCAAGATTCCGCCATCTCCCCCAGGGTCTTCTCAGCCTAATGGAATGTAGTCTTCTCACACAGCGGCACACTCACAGAGCAATTACGCCGACAGATTCATTTAAGGCCAGCCGCAAGCTCTGGCAGTGGACGTGAGGCGCGTTCTGACAGTGAACAGACAGCCCATTCACCCTTCATCTGCCTTGCTGGCTTTCTCACTGTACAATATCCCCCACAGGAAATGATGATTTCAGTCAGAAAGAACAATAAGAACTGTATCAGATGCTGGATGGACGTCATTGTGTTGTCCTCGGCTGAAGAAATATGTTTGGCAACTAACGCAGGGCTCTTTTTAGCCAATTTGAGGCTGTTTGGAGCCAGCTGGCAGGTTGAGTGCCGAGCTTTCAGTAGCTCTGTCGTTTGTCTTGCTGGTTCTTTTTTGTCGTGCCACAGATTCTGAACAAACAGATCCCTTGGGCCCACAGCACTCTGCATCTCCATAATGACACAATACAAAGGTGGAAAAGATGGAGAATTCAGGTTTAAAACCAATCTTGAGTACCTTAAAAGAGACAGTCAGACAGTCAAGTTGAATGGGTTATAACTATTTGTGTGCCCTATTAGGAAATATCTAGCCGTGGTTCTCTTTTGTGAAAAAAAAAAACTGTTTTGTTTCTCATCTTCAGTAAGAAAAATGTGTGAGAATATTTGGAAAGAATGGATCTTGTTTTTTCGGAAACAAATGAATTTCAATCATGTATTTTAAAAGGGGACATTAGATGCCATTTTCCACAAATTGATATGATTCTTAACATCTTCATGAAAAGTCTATAACATACTTTGGTTAAAATTACTCAATAGTGTAAAACAACACTCTTTTTACCTTGTCAAAAATAGCTCTGTACATAAAGAGCCATTTGGGTGCATGTTCCTTTAAAGGCAAATACTTACCCTGCTGCTCTCTTCTGTGGGGTAACAAACAGACTAAACTTCAGTTGCATTCATTGTGAAACTTGCTAGCACATTATTAGGAAAGGCAATTTGCAGTGATTCATGAAAAAATAATGAATGGATCACAAATTATTTGTGCAAAAATAGGTTTAGGTATTTAGGCATTTAGGTATACTAAGGCACTAACAAACATAATCCATAGTGTCTTCAGCGGTTCAGATGTCTGTTGTAAATGACAACTGTTATGTTCATTATTACATCCAACAGCAAAACACCTCAGTCGCTTATGAGGCATTCTTGCTTACACCTGCTCCGGGGTAGAAACAATGGCGGACTCTTGACTGTTGATCTCAAGGTGTGTCTGTGCTAAAACGGCAGTGTTTGTAAATAGTTGTGGAACGGGGCCTTGGTCTGTGTGTGTGATACACATGAAGCCAGAATATGAAAGTAGCTTGATTTGAGAAAGCGTGTATTAATTTTGGGCATTTAAAAAAAGAACTGGGTGGATTGACTGTATGAAAAACTAGTTCATTTGAATCATTTGTTGGTAGTCTGGATACATTCATATTGCAGTATGTTTTTGATTCAGTAAATTAAAACTGATTCATTAGAACACATTGTGGGAACTAAACAAAGTTTTTGTTTACCAACCCTAATATTAAATGAAATTTGCCCATTTAGCCCATCTGTTCACAAAGATAAGATAATTTTAATGATGACTATATTGTAGTATACACCATTGGACGATAAAGTTCAGTTTATTCTAAGCAGTCATTGGACTTGAGGTGTGGACTTGTGGTGTGGTGTTAAAAAGAGTATTCACCAAAGCCACACATTAAAAATCTAGAGACAAAATTATGGACAGTTATTTTTGCAGCTGAATATATTGCATATCTGGTCCTTTATAATTATATTTATATTCCTTTTTGTGAACTAGCCTTTAGCCACTAAATTTGAATTTGCTCATTTACTTTCCTTAAAACTCTCCCTCCAAAGGTATGTCAGTATACCTGATGTTATAGCAAACCAAATGTTAGCAAGGAAAAATGTTAGCAAACAAAAAATGAGCGTGTTTATATTTATTTATTTTCAAGTATTTCATTTTGGTTATACCTTTTTAAGGTGTCCCTGTTAAAAAAAATATAATTATACATTTAAGTACATACTGGTTAGGATTACGGTTTGGCTTAGGGTTACTGGCATATAATTATGTATCATTAACTGTTATCATAATAACAATTACAGTTAACATATGTAACAAGGAAACCTAAAATAATTTGTTACCTTTTTTTGTTTTCAAATTTTTCACAGAACCAAGTGCCTAGGCAAATATGATTTCCAGTCACCTATTTCAGTGGTATCTCTCATGCAGGGACAGTTTATATTTGGTATTGCAGATAAAATCACTTACAGCACATTCAATATCTCGTGTGAGAGTGTAATTTAATATTGTGTAGAGGCCCATATGCCATGGTGGCATGACACCTACATTGTATTAGACTTTCCTCATCTTGCTAATTACATAACAAGGCAATGAATAGGTCTGAGCATATTTGTAATTACCCTGGGTAGCCTAGACTTATGAATTCCTCTTGTTAGCACCATGTCTAAGGATTACTAATTTAGCCTGATGTTTCCTTTCCTTTTCATTGCTTATTGATTTCATATTCATGACTACGAAATTAAGGAAAGGGTGCCTTTTGAGTCCAATTAAACAAGCCTGGCATGGTCCTAGGAGAAATGATTATGGCAAATAAGAGCATTTTCATGGGCTCTGTGTATAGCAGTCAGATCACCTCTGGAGGATAATGTTAGCAGGAAAAGAAACCCATAAATGCTGTCCTGGGTGTAAGATCGAGTGGCTGCATAATAATCACACAGTAGCTTTGAGAGTAGCTGAAATATCATAAAATATATAGGCACAGAAGAAGCAGAGGTTTTTATTACTCTGAGATGACAGACTGGCTATTCGTGTATCTTAAGTGTATAGCTATTTTTTTGCTTTTATTGTTTTTGTTTTTTCCTCAGCTGTCTGCCATGGATAGAGATGCTTGAACATTTCATAGCATGAAGTTAATGTAATTATGTGGTCAAGATCATATTTTAAATGCACACATAATTGTGATTCTGCATTATATTGTATTATGCAGTCATTAATTTATTTGTTATCAACATTTGTATGAAAACTGCTGAATAAACACCCTATATATCTTACTGTGTTGCCATTAAAATTTTAGATTTTATGTATACAATCTGACACAATCAGAGAGTTTATAAAATAAAACATAAAAATAAAGTATTTTAAAATAATAATAAAATGCTAATGGAGTAAGAAATAAACTTTATTCAAAATATATTCTTGGAAAACAAAAGCTGATTTCGTATGCAATTTGCTTCTCAGGTATTTAGGTTCTCAGATTTTTTTTTCGAAAATATATTTTGATATTTTTACTTTGAGACAAGTCAAAACCCTGAGATACTGATAAAAAGCCTAGTATTTCACATTTTCTGCAGGTTTCACATGTTGAGGAGCCCTAGAGGGTGTGAGAAACCTTCCTTTCTGAATTATGTTGTCACGTTTGGAAAATGATGTTTCTCTTTTATCCCTGATGCGCTTTCACAGCCTCTGTCTCTGTTTTTCTGGCTCTTGTCCTAAGCCTTTTGATTTCTTCTCATCTCTCTCCCTCTCGTTTGGTGAAGCTCTGTCTTTGCTTTCTTCTTCTCTCTGTTTTTGTCTCTGTCCTAAAGGTTTGCCTTTGTGAAGAATACCCTCTGTTTACTGTCTAATGTAGTTTATTATTTATTTAATAAATAATGAAAAAACAATCAAACGGTATAAGATTGAACACTCCATTTAAGATTGAACCGAATGGAGTGATTTATTAAACTTGAATTAATAGAAAGGGCATTGTGTCATCATTAAAACGATCAGGTCCGTTTTCTCATCAAGACACTTGATTGACTCTCCCATATTCCAGAATGTAGTGTGTTAATGACTGAACGTTGGTGGTCAAGGCAGATGAAAATCAAAAACGATCACCTGGTTTACACAAACGTGCTAAATGTAGACCCATTATGCCCAGCTGTCAGAGTCTCTCTCTTCTGCACTGTCAACCACTTTTTTTTCAACCCAGAATTACATCTTTCCCCTGTCAGGAGAGAGAGGGGCAAAAGAAAAGAATAAAGAAATAAAATGAAAGTGTATGAATGGAAAAAAAAAATATGAGGAAGATAAGTGAGGATGGTGAAAATGATGAGACCTAGCAATTGAGGGAAAAAGGTGTATGTGTGAGGGGGAGGGGGTCATCTTTGAAACATTTTTGCGTCAGCTGTCTTAAGACTTATTGATGGTGTTCTTTTTCCTTTCTGTTCTTAATTTGAAGTTTACTTGTGTGCTCATGGACCAGATGAAGAAAGTAAACATATTTTGGCAAAGCCTGACAGAACTGACAATGTGGGAGAAGAACAAATGCTGTCAAGGAGACAGTAGAATTTTTCTAGTTTTCTTTCCACAATGCTATTTTTTACATTTATGTTTGCATTTAATTTTGGATTTAAATTAGGGATTTATCTGGTCTTTACATATGTTAGTGTTTCTTTGCTACAGCACAGTGTTTAGCAGCTAATGTGCAGAGGTGTTCCGGCTGTGCACTGGGCTTAATGTGATTTGCCCAAGTAGGACATACTCCTGGAACAACATCCCTTTCATTTTAGCCACTCTGATATTGAGTTTACAATGTTGTGAAAAAAAACACTTTGATTATTTCATATTTTGTATTGTATTTATAAACCTAATGCTGCAACATAGGCTCATTGGAAACCAGTGCCTATACCTACATTTTAATTTTTTTTAAAAAGTTCCTATACATAATTTTCTGCATAACTTACTGCAATCATTTAGTCAGCTCCCTGTAAGTTTTTTGGGTCAGGGTTATAGGGGAGTGAATATGATTATACAGAAACAAGTTCTGCATTTTTTATTTCTTGTGAATAATGTTGGACTCCTGTGGTGATACTGCTAACGTCACTTATGTTCACTCATATGCTGTTTGGCAGAGCATGATAAACTGCTGTAGTGAGCATCTTCCTGATGTGGGATTGACTCATGCCTCTCCATCCATTTATGTTTTGAGAAATGTTTGTTTATATTGTCCAGTGAAAGTAATTTGGATCCAGTTTTCAATCCTGTATCTGAACGATGATGTTTCTTTTCAATCCTGCTTTATGGTGGTCGAGAGAGCTCAATGTGCTGCAACTATGAAAACACATGCAAACACAAAAAACACCATGCAAATTAAGAAAACTTCTTTATCAGTTTACAGAACATACTGCAAATACTTGCAACATAACCAAATACAAAAACATACTACAAATGCTCACTCATTTGTTTAATTATTGAATAAGAATAACATATTTTAATTTTACCTACTCATAACAGAGAATGAATTAGAAAAGCATGAATAAGAAAAGCAACATTTACATCATATTTTTATATACAAAAAAACCCCTAAATCCCATCAACATTTACAAAATGTAATTGTAAAAAAATGTAAGCAATAATAATGATAATTATGGTGTCCACGAGGTGCTGGGTTCGGTTCACTAAGTTTTTTTGTGAGCACGACATATTAATTCATGGAAAATTATGATGTGGCCACAAGATATTAATTTGTGGGACTGTCATATAACTTTTGTCATGGCCATGAGATATTTTTGTTAAGGTAACATGTCTCGAGATACTATGTTAAAGGAACAACATCCATTTATTGCGTTTATTGCACAGGTAAACAAACCTGTGATCATAGCAATAAATTATTATATAAATTATTATATCCATATATTTTATATTAGTTTTTTGCTACTTTAATTAATTTCAATTTCTTCACATAATTTTTTAAATGCCAATAAAGCTTTGATTATGCTGACTGGAGTTTAGAATTTTTCATATTTTATTTTATTTCTGTGAATTAATAATTATGAAAAATAGTTGAATGCTAGTGTTTCGTTGAGGAATGAATTATTCACTATTTTCCTTTGTAAATGAAAACACTATACGCTCATTTATCTTCATGCACAGACATAAATAGGCTACAATCATAAAGTATTTGCATAATTGTCAGGTGTTTACACTAGCCTATTTAGCAAATATTAGCATAGGGAAAGGGATAGCTGAATTGAGAGGGAAAATAAATAATATATATTAAATAAATATAAAAATATAACCATAACTAGTTTATATAATAATAATAATAATAATAATAATAATAATAATATAGACATAGTAAATAAAATGTTTAATGTTAATAAACATTTTTTATCCATCTTTGATAATCCAGGGTTGCTATGGTCACGTGGGTTTGTTTATAAAAGAAAGGGATGTTGTTCCCTCATCATAGCATCTTGAGGCCACGACATAAGGATGTTGTTACATTGACATAATATTACATTCGCTAACAATCATTGTTCAATACTGAAACAACATTTTCAAAACTGTTCATACAGTCTGTACTACCAACATAAATCTTGACCAAATTATTCATCCTTCAGACAAACAAAAAACTTCATATGGGTCTTTCCTTTACAATTAGCTTATTTCATCATAACACTGTGAAAAATTCTCATTCAGAAAACTATGAACTTTTATCTTTAAAATTAAGCGAAGTATGACAAAAGTGTTTGTGAATTTTAAAAAAATGTGGTTATTGTATGCATTTTGTCTGAAAACAATGAGAAATGATTCACAATTTCATAGACCTCTGTATCACTTCCTTTCTGTATCAGTGTGTGAACAGTTTTGATAATGTGGCTTCAGTATTGAACAATGCTTGTTAACAATAAAAAAAACCCCCTGTAAATTGCAGGTGTTGCTTTTTTAATTTCTTTTTTTGCATGTGTATTTCCACTTGTAGTGCGTTGAGCTCTCTCAGCAACCATACTATTAACTTTTATTATATTACATTCTATGTTTTAAAGCATTTATCAGTTAGAAAAGATGATGACTTTTTTTAAATGTGTATATTTTATAAGAATAGAGGGCTTAATAAAACTGAAAGGAATTGATTACTGCAACATAGTTTGCTGAAGCCTGCAATTAGTTTTCAGATTATTATCAAGATATTTTGGGCTTATACGTGAATGTGACTGAAATGAATGAACATTGGGTGCAAGGATAGATTATTATATCCCAGCATGCTCAGTGGTTAAAAACAGGTCGGCAGTAATTGCAGATATCAAGGGTGCCTTTGAAGTGCATAGAAACAGTTACATCAACAAATGACCTAACAAGATCCATCTGAGAAGGTTAAGTTTCCCTTGTGTATTCTAAAGGAAAAACATGGTCTTTGCATTAGTAAGCTGTCGTCTTCTCTGCTTGGAATGTGCAAAAAGAGATGCTAAGTGTTTAACAGTTCAACTGGACATATTTATCACTTTTATTCAGCAGGTTTTAATAAATGACATATATGGTTCTCTAAGGCAAGGAAGGATTAATGTCTTCAGCAATGCATAAGCACTTTGAGGCTAAAAGAAGGTAACTCTTAAACTCCTGAGTTACAGTAAAGAAGCTACTGTACAGAAGGTATGCATGACAGTGTTTCAATGTACAATGTGTGCTGTGTATTGTTTTTATAGTTTATTATCACAAACATGTTCATCTATCTCTGAGTATTTATTTTTATATACAGAAGGAAACAAAAAAAATCTTCTAAAATATTTTGGTTTGTTCTTAAATATGTACTAATTGCTATTTACATTTATATTATGTATGTATTTATTTTTATTTATTAATTTTTTTAACTGAAGTTTTCACCTAACATTTGTTCAGATGATTCACTATTTTATACATCTGACTTTTTAGCTCTTTTTCCCCCCTTAATCATTTGGGTGACCATATGTTTGTTATGAAATAGCTAGCAGCTGTTAATGTCAATTTGTACAACAATCTAATTGCAAGCTGTGAATTATATGGTACATTGTGAGGCAAATTCTATAATAATTACAGATCACACAAGAGATGTTAAAGCAAATCTAATACATTCACTAACAGTTAAGAGTTTTCTTGACAGCTCTCTTTCTGACTTCTAAACATAAATACAACTTAAACAATATTGTAATTCAATATTGATTCATTAGCACCATCTGCAGTATTCCACAGGTGTTATTCTTTACAGTTCCAGCTAAATTTGGCTTAAAACAGATACATGTTAATATACCAGTGCATCTGCATTTGTGCATATAAGTAATTAATTACAGAGAAAGAAAGAAAGAAAGAAAGAAAGAAAGAAAGAAAGAAAGAAAGAAAGAAAGAAAGAAAGAAAAAGTAAGTCTTTGTTGAATTGGAAATTTCCTGCATCTATTTCATTAGCTGGTTCTTAGACAGATCTTGTTGCCAGTCAACAAAGCAAAGGCATTATATCACTGTCTCAGACCTGTGTGTTTTCCTGACAAGCAATTAACTGAAGGAATATTGTGTTGTCTGAATGGAAGTTGGTAGATATTATGAAACAATGGCTCAGAAACACCTTCCATACATATCACCTGTCAATCATTGCCTTGGCTGTTTGAAACTATTAATCATTATGAATATGTATTGTACTCTCCAGTCTTGTCATTTAAACATTGATTGGTAGACGATAAGCTTTCTTATTCCTCTTTGACCTATGACCTATTTGACCTTTGATTAATTTATATACGTATAAAAATACTAGTGTACTGATATACTATTATATTATACTATATTGTATTATTATTTTTAATGATATTTTATGTGCCCTCTAGAAACTTGTGCTCTGCAATTGAAGAGTACATTATTGTGCTATCCCCATAAAATCAAGGACTTTTACAATAACAGTTCCCTCTTGGTGGAATGACCTAACTCAGTCTGTTTTAAAAATGTATCTCTTTTATCTTTATTTGACCCTCTAAAGACTTGGGGCCCTATTATACACCTGGCGCAATTTGGCGCAAGTCACAACGCAATTGAGTTGGCTAGTTTCAGTTTGACCCAGGTCTCATTTTTTTGTTGATGTCATCAAACTATCAAATGCATTTGTGTCCATTGTTGTGCCCATGGCATGCTGGTCTAAAAGAGGTTGTTCAGGCACATAGGTGGAACCTAAAATAGACTGTGCCATAGACCAACTCAAACCTGGTCTAAAGTAAAGTCGATGACGCAGTATTTTTTTGTCATTTAAAAAGTGTGTTAGTAGAAAATGAGCCTCTGGGTGGGTCCACAGGCACTTTGACTCTGCTTATTACACACAGGGATGGACAGTAGCACACATGCCAAATATTAAAAACTAAAAGATTAAAGTGTAAAATAATAATATTGTGTAGGCTACATACATGTAAAAATTTAATGATGGACAGTCATTGTCCCGTAGATGATCAATATCTTTATATATTTAGATGGTGGATCGGCACCCAGAGATTATGTTCATCAGAGACCAGAACACCTAGATGCGCACTGTGGACCGATCACCAGATCCTGATGCACACACACTAAGTCATTTACATTATCTGACACAGCTGCATTTGAAGTTAAGTGCTGGGCGTCCGGTTAGAGGAGAACTGGCCCCCATTGAGTTTGGAATTGATTTGGAATATTGCAATGCAATCATATTTTGTTTTGTGACCTCTTTCTAATTAGTATCATTTATATTAGTTGTTTATATTTATTATTATTATTATAATACCCCCTACTGTTCCCAGTGTGAGAATGTAATTTGTGAATCATTGGCTTCAATAGGATGTGTTATTGTGCTTCCACTTTGGAACTAGATAAAATGGTATACAGGACAGTTCTGCATACATAGTGACATTTATAAATAACTGTATTTTTGAGGCTTATATTTTCACTTCACTTTTAAATACAATATGTATTATGTTAAGATGTGGTAGTGCAGTGTGCAGCTCAGCTGAAAAAAAGTTAAAAAAATTTTTTTTGCGGTTATAGATTTGAGGAAGATGCATGCCTTTTTGAAACCATCTGGTGAGGAATTTCATTGATACAAATGTATCAGAACCAACAAATAATTTTTTGGTGCAAAACATTTATTTAGAAAACCTGCTGTGAAAACAAATGTTGTGCATAATGATTTGACTTATTAACACATTTTTAAGCCTTCCATTAATTTATTAATGCATTAACATTAACGCATTTTTTGATGAATTTGATGAATTTCACAGCAAAATTTATAGAAGCCAAATTGCTGAAAGAAATTTGGTTACGGGAAGTAAAAAATAAGAAATGTCAGAGGTTGGCTAAGACAGATAACCCTCTTCATCATTTCCAAACTTTTTTTGGTTTGATGGAGATCTCACCATCCAAAAAACTTGTCTATATCTTAAGGGGCCAGGCATCTAATCTGACAGACTAGAAGGATGGCAGAAGGAAGCTTAAATCCCTGCGTTTTTTTAAAAGAGATCATCAAAAAAAGTAGCTACTGTATAATGGTACTTAAAATGGTAATGGCTCTTGGTAACAGGTGATAATTCATTTTCATCATGTTACTGATGCTTCTGCATCAATAAGAAATTACAATGAAAATCAAGAAACAAATGATGAATAACACTCTGTCCTAATTTTTATGTAATTAAATTTAATATACTGTAGTTTTGTAGAATCTTCATGCAGAAGGACTGTAATGGCAGTCTTCAGTTAAATAAAGGATACAAATAATGCAAGAATCAATGTAAATGTTTCAACTTATAGTTTTTTACAACTGCTAACAAAGTTTAAGGTTTAAAGTACTTTTTCTAAACTCTTAACACAGAAACACAGCAAAGTTAAGAAAAACAGCAAATTTTTTGGCCAAAACCACATTTTGTTAAATAAATACAAACTCTAAATTTCAAAATGCTGAATACCTTTTTTTACATATACTAACTTTTTTCAAAACATTAACTCTAGTTTTCTGTCCAACAGGAACATATAGTCAGTCGTAGTGCACGGACTGATGAAATGATGACTTCACAAAATCACATTACTTTTCATGTTTCAGTTCCCTTTCCGTTGATCACTACAAGTCACAATGGTAAACGATGAACTTGGATCTTGCTTGAGGGACCAATCTACTTCGAGTGTAACAAAATAAGCCAATTGACATTGGCATGCGCTGATTACATCCAGCTGCAACTGATCACAGTGTGAGTATAAGTGAGCAGCTGATGAACACATGGTTTATTCTTTTGCTTCAGAGCCGAGTGGTGGTGAAGCACTACTGCTCTCTATTTTGTTGAACAAGCGAGTGTGGGCATCACAGGAACAGCATCGGTGGTCACGTCCTCAAGCCTATCTCAAAAGAGTTTGTGCAGACAGCCACACCAGGAGTGTGCAGTGGCCAACTAGCCTGCTTGCTTTAGCACTAAAACAGCACTTCTAAAAGAGCAACATGTGTGTTTGCGTCTTTTTAAAAGATGTCTTTTCACCCATGGATTCTTTACATCTGTGGAATGGTCCATGGCCATGCATGTCCAATGGCCCAGCAGTCAGTGGTACCCAAAACCTCAAGAAAAGAGCAGTTTCCTCAGTCTCTTGGTCTCAAGAGGAAGAGGGTTGTGATCTGTACATAAAGAGATTGATCCCCTCTTCCTCTCTTGCCAACAGACAGCAATGAGTTGCCCAAAATCACCTCTTCTGTCCATTTGTGGAACCAGGTAAAGGTTGTAACATGCAAGTCCTCGCTTTAGAGCATTACATGCCTGTTCCACTACACACCTAGACCCTGCCCCTTTCTGTCTCCTGGGGCATATGGCAGCAGCTGCGGCAGTAGTCCTGCTCGCTCTGCTACATATGACACGGCTCCATGGCCAAGTCCCAAGGTATTTGTGGTGACGCGGGACTCACCAGGTTCAGATTACACCGGCCTACCACTGAACCTTCAGCTTGTGGTCAGATCCCTAGCCATGAACCACCTCAGTGGGACAATACTGCAACTGTTGTGTATTTTCACTGGCAAGGTGGTTTACACTTCCATCGCATGTTGCAACTCCTCCTCTGGAGTGAAAAGCATCTGAGGTCCCTTCAAGCTATCCACAACCTGTAAATGTTCAATCTGGCAGCCAACTAGCTGTTCCGAGCAGCACTTCCATAGGGATGGAGAACTGCGTTGTCCTTGATCAAGAGGGTGGGAGGCCTGCAGCCTTTTTCGGCTGTCGAATCATGCCTTGAGTTTGGTCCAGCTGGTTCAGTGCAACCATGGCCTGGCTATGTGCCCAAGGTTCCTACCACTCTCTTTAGGGACCAGGTGGTGAATCTGCAAGCGCTGTCCCTGGAGGAGGCCGACCCAGCCCTAGCTTTGCTCTGTCTCGGATGTGCACTGCAACAATATAGAAAACAGAGCTTCAGGACCTCAGAACAGGTCTTTGTCTTTTACAGTGGATAGGAGAATGGGGAATACTGTCTTCAAGCAGAGGATGGCCTACTGTATAGTAGAGAGAGCAGACAAAGCTTGGTAGTGGCACCGAGAGGCCCTTGTGGCATCCTTATGGCAATTCTCCAGAGAGTTCCCTGTCTTGGCAAACCCTGTTGAGTCCTTCAACACTATGATGGCTAGATGTGGCGGAGCATTTGGCACCAGGCCTTTCAGCTAATGATTTTTTTTTTAATTTGGTGTCAGGCTAGCCCATATGATTGGCCCTATTGGGATCCCATCTGTGTATTCCATGGAACACTTACTAGGGCCATGTTTTCCCTGGCAGACCATTTTCTGCCATCTCAAAGACTTTCATGTGCATGGGCTCATAAAGGGCTACTTCACATGAGTAATTGTTGCTTAACCCCTTTCTTCTTTGGGTGGAAGAGCACGCTTCCCAGTGTTATCCAGTCCTACTGTTTGGGTTGCTCGAGGAACAGCAGTAGTTGACCTTCTAAGCCCTGTCCTGTTGTCTGCCTTTTTATAGGAAGGACCAGGAAACCTGCACAGGTACTGGAAGGGGGCAGCTTACGTGGCACTTTGATAGGGATCTCAGACGTCTCCATTCCCTCCTTTGATGAACGAGGGTTACATGTGTAACCGAGACGTTCTATCTGCATATTATAGACAATATAAAAAAAAAACTTTAGCCTTCAGTTTATCTTCAACTAAAACCCATTTTACAGTGTTGAATGTGTTCATTCTTGGCAAGAAAAATTAGGTTCCCAATGCAAAAATTAAATTAGAACCACAATTACCTTTTTACCCTTTATATTCAGTGGCAGAATATGGTTTTATATGTTCCACATGTGTAAAAGCAAAAAACATTAAAAAATAACACACAATACAACACACACTCTCACTCCTCTCCCCTACCTCTTTTTTTCCCTTTTTTCCCTCTTTTTTTTGCTCCACATATTCTCTCATATTCACTCTCTCACTCACTATTTTATATAGAGATTTTTCAATACTTTTTGCTGCTGTTGTTGCAGGACTAGATGCCTTATGCAATATTTTATGTTTGGAACATTAGGTCTTCAATTCTGACATGCTGTGTTTAAGCATTTGTAAATAAGACCAAAAATAAGAATTTATTTTAATTTGAAACAACTTCATAAATCAGAATGTGGAATTGAAACATGAATGAATGATTTAGTGAGTTTTACTGCAGTGTTCACCTGAATATCTTCAGTCTAGGGAAGCTGAATGAAAATTATTGTACAGTGACTTCAGTGACAACATGACAACGTCAATAAACTTGACGTTTATCCTACTATAGTCTTGCACTGCTGTGCTGTTTTCTCAGTCAATGGAGTCACTGATGATTCGGTTATTTTTCAGAGATCATTTTGATGGAACAATCAATGGGCAAATTTACTATATTTGTTTATTATTATTGTTATTATTATTATTTATATTTCCATATAGTCTTTATATTTGAAGGTAAGAACATTGGTGAGGTGTCCAGTAACCAAAGACCCAGAACCATTTATTGCATCATAAAAAATAGTACAGCAATTTTTGTTTTTCCTAGGTTTTTCCAAGTATGTTTTTTTTATCTCTTAACTAATTAACAGAAGCTGACTTGTGATTTGCATGTAAGATTCAAATACAACTAAATTCAAGAATCCAGTTTTCTTGTGCAGTCACTGTGACGTCGCTGTCAATATCAGACAGCAAGCAGGTGGTTCTTCAAATAGCTGGCGAACACACACATAAACACAAGTGTACAATATTTTAAACACAAACAAATAAATTATCTGGATACATTATATTATATGCAATATTATATTATATGCTTATCTTTTTTGCATGTTTCAACAGTGTTTGTGTTATGTATTTTAACAAAGGATGTAACAGTGCTTTGAAATTGATATTGATTTTACTGAGTCTATCACCTCTGATTGATTGAGAAGATGACCTGAAAAAACAGGATCGATTCAATTTGCCTCAAAGGCATTTGGGCTTTCACCAACCAGTCAGAATTCACATTAGGTTGACGCTACATTCACCAGGTGTAATACTTGGACTGTCTTTTCTAGACTGCATTTTTCTGTTTTGCTGTTTAAGAGAAGCCTGGCAAGCATTTAACTAAATAAAAAAGCTATGAAAATGTCACAAGCACTGATGATGATCAAGGCAATACTTTACATTAAGCCTGCGAATATCTTATTTTAGTAACATTAATACATTACAGATGTTTTTAGAAATATATAATATTTATATATATATATATATATATATATATATATATATATATATATATATTCATACACACACACACACTTTCGGTTTTCATTTTAATTTTAGTTAACATTATAGTAATTTTGTATTTTTGTCTTATTAATATTATTATTATTAATATATTTTAGCTTTTCGTTTTCATTTTCGTTTTTTTTGCACTTCAATTTAAGCTAAATGAAAATGAAAAATGTTGCCTTAGCAACTAGCTAAAATAACCTTAATTTCAAATTCTAATTCAAATTTAAATTTTATTTGTCACATACACACACATACATGGTACGACATGCAGTGAATTTATTACAAGTAAACCAAATAAACCATGTGAATGACTTAAAATATATTCATTATCTTAAAATAATGTATTTGCAGATGTTAATAAAAAAGAACAATGTTTTTAAAATTCATTATTTACCTTATTATATACCTAAAAAAATTATATCAAAAAGATTATATATATTTTTTTTTATTTGTTTCAAGCACAGTAACCACAAGGCTGCTGGCACCAACTGTATGAACCTTTTTTCTGACAATGTATAGTCAACGCCAGATTACATTTTACTCATTATTACATGGCTCTCTGCAGTACTTGAATCTACATGCTGAGGTCAAACATTTTTGTATAATGGCCATTAAAGTATTTTAACTTCCAATTTGCAGGGTGGAATGATGTGTCATAATGATTGGACTAAACTGGACTTCTATGACCACACAGCAGTTTCCTCCAAATGACATTTTAATGCCTCATTGTCTTCTGTCATTATTTTGCTCATGCTGGGTCTGGACATTAGACCTACATCTCAACAGGGCAATCACAATGTCTTCAAGCTTCTGTGTTGTGTTGGTGGGGCTGGCCTGGCTGACCCTGTGATGGTCAGAACAGGATTGTGTAGAGGACAGGAGTGAAGTGCTGGTCCGGCAACACCGGTGGCATTTTATCAATCAACAGTGGCATCTATTCCAGCTGGTGCCACCTGGCCTACTCCGTCAGTGTCAGTGGTTATTTCAAGGCACTGCCAAAAGGAGCGACTGGATTTAGCTGCTGGCATGCACCAGGGTACCGTTACGGGTCATTAGATTATTGGAGTGGAGACTGTTTTCAAAATTATTGTGAGAGGTGCTAGGAGTATTTTTGGGTCTTTTAGAATCCAACATTCTTATTTAATTATACAGCAGCTTGTAGGAGCATAAAAAGAGTTGGGTTCACATCACTGCACTTGTAATAAACACCATTTATTTTTTGTCTGAATAAAATAATTTGTAAAACAAAATTGCTGTTTATATTTATTAAAGAATCATAATAACTTCAAGCACATTATATATTTTTTTATCTTATTAAACTGATTAATTAAACTTAAATATTTAATAACACTATTATTTCTTTGACACGCTTTTTTTCATCTGCCCATAAGGAACTTGACATACAATGACCCCAAATAGTATTTGTAACGTATTTGTACATAAGCAAGCAATTAATTTCAAATTGTAATTTAATGCTTTCATTAAATATATGTATTCAACATCACCGCTGTTTAAATGTAATTGCTGGTTTATTTGTTTGTGTGTGATTTTGCTGTGCAAGCATAGCTCTGATCATTGATGAATTCCTGTCACTATACAATTATTATTGTAATCAGCACAATGTAAATACTGTAATTTTGTGATTGCTGCCCATAATTAAAATAGTTTAGTTCACGTTTCTGCCTCTCTTAAAAAAAGTTCAGTGAGCATGGGCAAGGTTAACAGCTTTTTGTGATTACGATTACGGCATTATAACCCTGTCACCCGATAAGGTAGTCCTGAGGGCCATGCTCCCCATATGGCCCCCTAAATAACATCTTTTCTGTGTGGGTGGAATTATCAGGATCCCAATAGGCTGCAGGCAGACTGAATAAACAGCTGGTTGATAAGAAACCTAATTTAAACGGCTGTCTTTCTCCCTTACCAGTGTACAGTTGGGGGGCTTCCCATTTCGCTGAGGCTTTATTCCAGATCAAACGTGCCAGGGTGCTGGGAACACCAGAAACCCAAGGGAGCGTAATCGTTTTATCCCACCAATTTATTTTAAGATGATAATTCTGGTTGTTCAAGAAGGAAAAGGCTGAAAACTGATGTACTTTGACAGATCAACCATAAAAAAAGGAAAGACTGCACAAGCCAATTTGTGTTTTTGGTTGCAAGGACCAACCACTGTTTGAAAAAGGGTTTATCTTTTGGTTATTTAAGCCTGTTACCAATTGTTCACGTTCAAACAGCAGACACCCCTTGTGAAGCCCAGGCGACACTCCATTTGTATGCATATCAAAGCTAATTGGAATCAATTAACCCTAGCACTTTAGGCAGACTTATGCAGACTTTCTAAAATTGTTCAGCTAATAATCACTCAGTTTTGGACAAATATGGAGGTGGGATAAAAAGACTCACATGATTAATAAAACAGATGGAATATTTTAGCACCAATTAAACTGCATTCAGGTCACTGCACAAGTGAGACAAATGAGCATAGTAGGCTGACCTGATGCAAATGAGGTGTGACTGCTTTGGCAGACGGTGGTAGCCATCATCTCAAACATGCATTCTGTCATACAGTGCTGCTATCCAGACCTGTATATAGTGTTGGGAGACTTGACCATTAGACTAACAAAGGCATTGAATTCTAAATACACAAAGATATTGTGCAGTCCATCTTTTTAGACTTTTGTAGCCATAACTGGGAAGGCCTTCTACAATATTGAATTTGCATATTTTAGTTTTTGGTGTGGGAATTTAAGTCCATTTGTCCAGTACAGTATTTGTAATGTGCAGCAATGCACATTAGGACCCAGGAACAACAATTTAATCCAAAAATTTTGTCTCTCCACTTAAACCTAACCTAAAATTATAGGAAATTATAGATGAATGACACTGCTGTATAATCACCACACACTGATTTTAAGTCTAAATTTCACAAAAACTATAAACTGGTTCTTAATTTGATTTGGTTTGGGTTAAGGTTTTCTCTTTACTGAAATAAGAGGCCTAGACCAGTCTCTGAAAACAGCCCCATACCATTATCCCTCCTCCACCAAACTTTACAGTTGACACAATGCAGTCAAGACAGGTGACATTATTCTGGCATCCACCAAACCCAGACTCGCTCATCAGACTGTCAAACAGAGAAGCGTTATTGGTCACTTCACAGAACACATTTCCACTGCTCTTAGAGTCCAGTGGAGGCATGCTTTACAAAACTTTATTTGACACTTGCCATTATACTTGGTGATGTGAGACTTGGATGCAGCTGTTTGGCTATGCAAACCCATTCCATGAAGCTCTAATCGCACAGCTCTTGTGCTGATATTAAAGCCTGTGGAAGTTTGAAACTCCTAAGATAACTTCCAAAAAGTCTTTGCTGATCACTCGTTCATAAAGACAGTGTCTTTTCAACATTTAATGGCATAACGAAATAACCTGTATTGAAGCCAAATTGTTAGTTTCTCAATACCAAATACTATTAATAAATAATATAGTAATTATGTAAATATTATTTATTTGACAATAATATGAATTACGCAACGATAGCCATTGTAAAAAAATGCTAAGCAATTCATTCAAAGGTAGCAGTCTGATACAACATTAAAGTATAAAAAAATATGAAATTCTAAAACTGAAAATATGAACATGAATTATAAAATATGAAATTCTAAAACTTTGCCCTCAGCCAAAATTATTTGCTCTGGATCAAATATTAATGAGACAAAAAATTATGTTATGTTTAATCACAATAGAGACATCAAAGCATCATAGATGCAAATTCCAGAAAAAAAACTGGCAGAGCTGTTTTCTGTGGTTTCATGAGTGATAAACAATTGCTGACATCCTGGAGTTCCTCTTTGAAACGCTAAAAGAGTTTAGAATATTGAGTACAATACTGCATGGCTGGAATAATCTATAGTATATTCTTACACTCATCAAGGCTGCATTTATCTGATACAAATCCTATCCTATTGCCTTGATAAATTCTATTTCTTAAGATGACATGTATGTAAGATTATCCAATTTTGTCAGACAATAAACCATGCAAGTTAAAAGAAAGAAAGAAAGAAAGAAAGAAAGAGCAAAACATATAGCAGATAACGTCTCAGGTTACGAATGTAACCATGGTTCCTCTAGGGAACGAGACGCTGCGTCACAAACGCTTTGGGAACGCCTTCGGCGTGAGCCGTTCTGAACCACGTGTGAAATCTGTCCAATGGAGGGGAGCGACGTCATGGACGAGATGACGTCGCCGACCAGGAAGTATAAAGTCACGCTCTGCGATGCCGGCACCAGCCTCGTAGTGAAGTAAGCGCCGGCAGGGGTGCGGGAAGTATGGCATCGGGACGCAGCGTCTCGTTCCCTAGAGGAACCATGGTTACATTCGTAACCTGAGACGTTCCTCTTCAGGAACTCGAGATGCGTCACAAACGCTTTTGGGAACGAGATGCCCACGCCGCCATAATTCCAAGGCCCTGCCTGAAGCGGGTCCTCAGACCACCCATCAGGAAAGGACAGAGGAGCCAGGAGCAGCCCTCATGTCCAAGTTGTAGAACCGGGCAAAAGTGGAGGGCGTGGACCACCCCGCAGCGTTGCAGATGTCCCCGAGGGGGACACCGCTAAGATAGGCCTTAGAGGCCGCCATACCCCTGGTAGAGTGCGCTCTGACCCCGAGAGGGCATGGGAGTGCAGAGGCCTCATAGGCCAGGTGGATAGCCTCAACTATCCACCTGCTAACAGTCAGCTTAGCAGCAGCGCCACCCCTATTCGTCGGACCAAAACAAATAAGTAATTGGTCCGACCTCCATGAGACGCAGTCCTGTGCACATAAGTGTCCAGTGCTCGCACTGGACACATGCAGTTGGACTTCCGCTGGTCTGGATCCTGGAAGGGGGGAGGACAGAAGGCCTGCAGTACGATCGGCTGCGGTGTAACAGAGGGCACTTTAGGTGTATAACCCACTCGTGGGTATAAAAAGCCTTGGACATGCCTGGGGCAAAGTCCAGGTAAGTAGGGGCCACTGAGAGGGCCTGCAGATCTCCCACCCTCCGCAGAGAGGTGATGGCGAGGAGAAATGCTGTCTTAAAAGATAAGACAGGTAAGGGAACCTCTTCGAGGGGCTCGAAGGGTGCCTTACACAGAGCCTCTAACACCACAACCAAATCCCAGGGGGGAATTCTGGTCCGCTCTGGAGGTCTCAGCCTCAGCACACCGTGGAGGAATCGTGTAACTAATGGGTGTCTGCCCACTGAGTGGCCACCAATAGGGTCATGATGCGCAGATATAGCTGCCACGTAGACCTTTAGGGTGGAGTGGGATAACCCAGTGGAGAATCTCGCCTGAAGGAACTCCAGCACTGAACCTACTGGGCAGTTAACTGGGTTTAAGTGGCGGTCTCCACACCAGGAAGTGAACATTCCCCACCTCCTGGCATACACGCTCCTCGTAGAGGGAGCTCTGGATTGGAGGATGGTCTCAACAACCTCAGCTGAAAGACCAGAGGCTATGAGTTGTGCCCCATCAGGGGCCACACCCACAGCTTCAATAACTCCGGGCGAGGGTGAACTATTGTTCCCCCCGCCTGAGAGAGTAGATCCGGCCTCAGGGGGATCTCCCACGGATGACCGTCTACTAGGCCGATGAGGTCCGCAAACCATACTCGGCCCGGCCAGAACGGGGCTACCAGCAGTAGTCTGACTCCGTCCTGGCGCACTCTCGCCAGAACTCCAGGGAGCAGGGCAATCGGGGGAAATGCGTACAGGCGACGCCTCGGCCACGCCTGTGACATGGCATCCAGTCCCAGGGGAGCTGGATGAACTAGAGAGAACCAGAGGGGACATTGTGCATTCCCTCGAGAAGCAAAGAGGTCCACCTCTGCCTGGTAAAATCTCGACCAGATCTGCTTCACCACGTCGGGGTGAAGCATCCATTCCCCCGGCCTCAACCCCTGTCTCGACAGGGTGTCGGCTCCCGTATTGAGATGCCCAGGGATGTAGGTCGCTCTCAGCGAGCAGATTTTGTCCTGGGACCACACAAGGATCTGGTGCGCCAGCTTGTTCAAGGGGCGCGAACGCAGACCTCCCTGGTGGTTGATCTAAGAGACCACCGCTGTGTTGTCGGTGTGCACCAACACATGGTGACCTCTGAGGTCTGGGAGAAAGTGCTTCAAAGCACGAAATACCGCTAACATCTCTAGCAGATTGATATGCCACCCTTGGTGGTGATCACTCCACAGACCGTGGGCCGGGCGCCCGTTCAATACTGCGCCCCAACCGGTTAGGGATGCATCCGTCGCAAGGGAGGTACGGCGACATAGAGCTCCCAACCTTGGGCCCTGATTCAGGAACCAAGGCTTCCTCCACAAGTCTAAGGCCCGAACTGCACGGCGTGACACTTTGATTTTTGCGGAGTGGGTTTCCCCTGTCAACCCCTTGCTTGACAGTGAATGACTGGCCTTCCCTGACTCTCTCGACTGACATGAGGATTGACTGCACACGGGCAGGAGACAAACGTGCCCACATTGTGGTCGAATCCCACACCACGCCTAGGTATGTGGTCCTCTGAGCGGAACGCAATACACTCTTCTTGGCGTTCAGTCTCAAACCCAGCTCCCCCATGTGAGACAGAACAACATCTTGATGTTGAACTGCCATCTGCTCTGATTGAGCTAATATCAACCAATCGTCAATATAATTGAGTATGCGGATGCCCTGGAGTCTCAGTGGAGCCAGAGCTGCATCCATACACTTCGTAAATGTGCGGGGTGAGAGTGCTAGGCCGAACGGAAGTACTCGATATTGGTATGCTACGCCCCCGAAAGCAAACCTCAGAAACTTCCTGTGTTGAGGAAGGATGGATATATGGAAGTATGCGTCCTTTAGATCTATGTTGACAAACCAGTCCTCGGATCTGATTTGAGTCACCACATGCCCGATGGTAAGCATTTTGAACTTCAGTCAGTTGACTGAGCGGTTCAAGACCCTCAGATCTATGATAGGACACAACCCCCCGTCCTTCTTCGGAACAATGAAGTAGCGGCTGTAAAATCCAGATTCCACAGCATGAGGAGGGACCACCTCGATGGCTTCCTTCCTGAGCAGGGATTCTACTTCCTGTTCCATCACCAGAGCCTGCTGGGGGCCGACTACTGTCGGTGCGACTCCACTGAATGTCGGTGGTGGAGAACCGAACTGAATTCGATAGCCTTTCTCTATCGTCAGTATGACCCATTGAGATACATTTGGCAGAAGTTTCCACGCTGCTAAATAATCTACTAAGGGAATCAGCCTCTCGAGGCTGACCTCTGGTGTGTGAGATACAGGTAACTCGGTGGCCTGAAGCGGTTGACCGGCAGGCAGACACCGGGCTAGCTGTAAATGGGACCCCCGCAGGGGTGGCGTGTTCCCGGCAGTGACGCAGCCTCGGGTGAATCCGGCTGGGAAGCGTGCTGGAAGCCTCCGCGCTCTGGCACGAGGGCAGAGGTAGCAGAGTTACTCCCTGAGGGCCCTGAGGAGGAACGGTTGCCGTCTGACCAGGCATAACCTGATCCTCCCCAGGAGGGGCAGCCCTCAGAAGCCCTGAACCACTCATATCAGGGCTTCTTGGCTGTGGACTTCCTGTCCAAAAAGGCCCTCAGGTCTTTGGGCCCGGAAGTCCCCGGCCCAGAGCGCCGCTTCGCCCCCTGCTGTTTTTTAGAGGGGGAACGAGAGGCGACGCTCTGTTTTTGCACTCGCCTGTACGAGGAGCTGGCACGCGGTGGGGGCATCTCTCGTCCCGATGCCCCCTGAGACCGACGTGGGAGGAAACTCTTGAACGCCGCCGCCTGTTTACGGGCCTCCTGGTACCTATCGACGACCTCGTTAACAGAGTCGCCAAATAGGCCAGAAGGCTGCAGGGGGTCGTCCAATAGGCAGACCCTGTCCCGCTCTTTCATGTCGGACAGGGTCAGCCAGAGATGCCTCTCCGCGGCCACAAGGGATGACATAGACCGCCCCACAGCACGTGCGGTCTCCTTAGTGACGCGGAGGCAGAGGTCAGCCGTCCGACGCAGTTCTGCGATGTCATCGGACCTGACCCCCTCTCCCTCATCGATCTCTTTCAGCAGGTCGGCTTGGTATGCCTGCAACACCGCCATAGTGTGCATGCAAGACCCAGCCAATCCTGCAACCCCTTAGCCATCAAAGCCGACGTTGTTCTCAGCGGCTTCGATGGTAAGGTCGGAGCCTTCAAAGACGATGCCGCACCGGGGGACAGATAGGTAGCAAGAGACTGTTCTACCCGGGGCATCGCCTTATAGCCGCACTCCGCGACTCCCGCCACATTGCCATAATAACTAGCAGCGGTGGGGGAGAAAACACGAGCGGAGTACAGCCTTCCCCAGGACCTCGACAGCTCACTGTGGAGGTCTGGGAAGAACGGAAGGCTCCGTCTCAGAGGTGGCTGCTTCGCTCTCAGAAATCTTTCATCCAATTTAGATTTCTGAGGCTCAGCGTATCGCTCGGCGGGCCAATCGATGTTTAATTTGGCAACCGCACGAGTTACCACCTCTAAGAGCTCCTCATACTGCGGCATGTGCAAAGGCGCGTCGTCCACCACCTCAACATCAACCTCCTCGGAGGAAGAGTGAGCGCGAGTGGACGTCTCCCCCGTGGCTGAAGAAGCCGGAGTTCAGGCTTCGGACACACGGGATTGAGCGCCCGATCTGGCGGATTCCGATGGAGAAAGGGACGAGCCCGTCTCCATCTCCTCCGTCAGATCGATTGCGATCGCCAGACGTGCGTTCGCCGCTCCGCCTCGGCGGAAGCGGGTCCCGCACCCCTGGGAACGCTGGTGAAGGCTCCCTCCTCGAAGAGAGCCCTCCGGGAGCGGAGTGTTCGCAGCGGCAGCTGCAAACAATGCGGACAATCAGTCCCCTCGAGGGCTGACGCCGCGTGCTCCGCTCCCAGGCACGTCACGCACAAGCTGTGTGTATCCCCGCCCGTGATGTAGCGAGGGCAGGGATCAGCACACCGCTTGAAACGCGGCAGATCACCAGCGTGCTTGCTTTTACTCTTTCTCTTTAATTTTTCTCCTTGACTATCAGACATATTATCATTTATCTAGACAGACAACAATCACAGACAGAATCACAGAGAGCGCTTACTGAACGACAGAAGCTGGTGCCGGCATCGCAGAGCGTGACTTTATACTTCCTGGTCGGCGACGTCATCTCGTCCATGACGTCGCTCCCCTCCATTGGACAGATTTCACACGTGGTTCAGAACGGCTCACGCCGAAGGCGTTCCCAAAGCGTTTGTGACGCAGCTCGAGTTCCTGAAGAGGAACATCTTTTGTAGGACTAGACAACATTTTAGTGTCAAACTGAATTTCAATTTAGTTTTTAAAAGCACCAATTTTAGAATGATTTTGTCAGTTACAGCTTTGACTGTATAGAATGAAGCACTAAGACATGTAATCTCAGCCCTTTCAATCTCCTTTAGTTTTGATGGATGTTTGTCTTTGAATGCATATTTGAGCTATTTTTAAAGCAGGCTCTAGATGTTGTTGTATTGTCAAGTCGGTCTCTGCTTCACTGTCAGGGCTTTTTATGCTTCTTCTTTATTTTAAATCCACGTCTTTGCTTGTGAACATCAGTGCCATGGTAATCTAAAAAGAGAATGACATGACAGGGTAAAAATCTTCAGGTAAAATAAATGTAAATCTTATCAGTGAAAAATAAATAATATTCTTACATAAACTCACCATTTACATATCAACTGATCATTGCACTTCTGTGAAACAATGGATTATACAGAATAATTGAAAGTTTGTTAGAATAAGTTAGGATATCTCTTATCCTCTGAATTTGTGTCTGTATTTTTCTCCACATACTCTAAAGCCTATTAAAACTGTTGTAAACAAATTGTAATGTTTTTGTTGCACTCCTACACCCTCAAAGCTCCCTTAGTTCCCTGATATAGCATATAATCATATATGTAGCATATTCAAATTAGACACAATTTTAATGATTCTCAACCCTGGTCCTGGGCACCCCCAACACTGCACATTTTGTATGTCTCATTTATCTGACACACAATTCATAACAAGGAAATTTATATGCAAAGAAATAGAATAATTTATTAATAGTTTATGATTTATTAATGGCACATTTAATGGATTCTAGTAGTTAATATGTCATGAATAACTTTTAAGCATACCGCTCTGACCCGACTATGCACTGAATATACAAAGTCAAGACAGTATTTACTTCTGCATGTTGCATTTTATTTTGTAAAACATATATTTACCCGTTACATTTTGAGATCTAAGATATTTGCTTGGAAATTGGAATTTTCCCCCTTTAGAAAAATAAACACTCATAAAGAAATAAAAGCCTAAAGTGAAGGCCTGATTGTTTCAGAGGCCTTGCCATAAGTTATTGCATTTCTGTTATTTTTGCTATATTTTCACTCATCTTGTACCACTGTTCACTTTTGTGTAAAGCCTCTTTACAGTCGTCTTCCAAATGTTCCCATCATTGTCATCATTAAGTCTGAAAATGATTCAGTAGTGTATGTAAAGAAATTAATTATTTTTAAATGTTTTGGTTCAACATACCCATTGATTGAAACCATGCTCCAGAAATTGTTTTGTTTTATTGTGTAGCTTTTAATTGTGTTTTCTCTTAACTGTACTGTACTGTATCTCCATTGGGCTCAAATCTAGTTAATTAACAAGGACAGGCAAAAATAAGCTTAAGAATTAATTTATTCAAGAATATTACTAGTATATTGCCTGTTTATTACTAATTATAAAATACATGATGGCTTATTCTCCATGACCATAATTTAGATCCCTTAATCTTATCTCATTTACCTAAACTTAACAGACTTAATAACTATTAATAAGCAGCAATTTAAGAGTTTATTGAGGCAAAAGTCATAGTTAATAGTCTATTAATAGTCTGTATTGATGCGATGACTCTAATATTGTACTCTGGTTCTTGGAATTAATTTTTTGTTCATTGTGAGTAAAAGATACCTAAAGAGTCAAACTCAAAGTCTCTTGTTTGTTTCCTCCGCAACTGGGTTTCACCTGCTTCAGTGGTGCAGTAGTAAGCGCCAAAGGTTAACCCACCGGGATCATAACACTATATTATTTAGACTATACTAATAATTCTTAATTATTAGACCTTAAAATTAAATTGTAATCAAATATTGATTTTTAACTTCTAAAGCAGTAGATGGTTATGCAAAATATTGTAAATTTTGGTCAATTGGAAGCCAATCCATACAAATTTGTGACAAAGCATACTTTTATGTCTAACATCACACTGAATGTTCACATTGTTTGTTTCATCATCATCTTTGTTTCATTCAATTTACCTTGTCACAATTTCTCTTAGGACTGCACAATTCACAAAATCACCCTGCATTAGGTATATATATATATATATATATATATATATATATATATATATATATATATATATATATATATATATATATATATATATATAAGTATATATCTCCTGTTTCTTCTTTTTTTTTTTTTTTTGTTTCTGTACTGTTTTAATTTGGTGAAGATTTAGAATATAGTACTAATTTGTGCTTAAGTACTAATAAATAGATAATATCCTAGTAATATGCATGCTAATAAGAAACTAGGTAATAGTGTGAATTTTTGTTTGTTTAAATAATTGCATTTTAAGTAACAAACACAATTTTATTAGATTTTTTTTTTACCCAAAATTGGGGAACTTATTAATAATGCTTAATTTTAGAAAACTTGACAAGTTTTCAGTGTTTCAACTTTAATTTCTTCAACAGAAATTCTAGTGTTTAAAAAAGTGAACTGCAGGTTGTAACTAATTTTAGCGCTCAAATTGAAGCTATTAAACTTAAGATTGCAATTTTGGTGGGTTGATTTTTTTTTTTTAAGCCATTTATTATATAAGGCAATGGATGCTAGTTAACTTTTGTCTTTCATATCTCTTACCGTCAGGCAGTATTTGTTCCACCTTATAGTATATAAAAATGCAAGTGACTGCAGGTGCAGGGGCCGGTTGTACATTATTGTGAGGGAAAATCTTTCATTCCTCCATGCTGTTGCCTCCACACTGAACCTACATGCAAATGAGCATCTGTAGAACCTTAGATAGAGAACATCCTATCTAAATCCAATTTGGCAAATGCGTATTTATCAAACGAGGCGAGAAGTGCACCTCTGTTTGCCAAGCCTGCAGTCGATCCCACTTCATAGCATCCTAACCCTGCCTGCTTGTATGACATTTGGTGGGTAATCTATGCCATTATTGTTTCTCCAAAGCCGAGTTTTATTCAGCACTGTGTGGCTCAACATGGTGTTTGCATAGAGCTTAGTGGGTTTTTTTAAATTCTCATTTTCCTCAACAGGTATTAAGCACCTTGTACTGTCAGCATTACAAAGGGTAAGCAAAGCAGGAAGATTATTCCACTTTGCTTGGAAATGTTATGTAAATATAAGGATGAGATGAATTAGAGTGTGAAATCTATCATGAATTTCAATCGTGATAACTGAGATGGTACAACGTGTGGGCTTCACGACTATATTTGAACAGCATGTTCTCTGAAGGGAAAAAAATCAGAGGCCATTGACTTTGGGCCAGATGGGGCCAGCTAATTTTCTGCTTGATATCACTCGCATTATTGCAAATGGCATCTTTCAAAAACATACTGTTACTGTTGCAAAGTGTGTTAATATTTGGAAACCTCAACCGATTTTCTAAATTATTGTGCACCCCCAACCCACACAGGCACATTAAATTGTAATTACAATTTAATGATAATGAAAAAAGGCTGAAGGATGTCAAATATACTGTAAAAAAATGTCATTGCAACAAATTTACTGTTTTGTTTTGGGCATTTACAGTTTGTCATCCTTTATGTCCCCATTTATGTGCTGAATGTATGAAAATATCTAGAGTTCTCTATGACCCTGGATGCTTCTACACAACAAAGCCATTGACAGAACAAGCAGAAAGCCCACAGCACACTGAGGCTTGTTGATATGAGTCCATATTATTCAAATGCCACAGCCCACTGGGATCTGGCTCTTGGACTTGTATTAATTCAACTCCCATTGAGTTGCATAGAACCTTTGTCTCCATAACTGGCCTATGGGGCATGTAAACTCCCACTCGGGATGATTGTTCCTCCCTGGCCTAAAACTCTTCCAATCAGAGGTCTTTTCTGTAGCTCCAGCCACTACTCTGTGTCCCCAAACTTGTTGACTTTCAAACAACTCCAGAGTTTTAATGAAGGTCCGTAGTGAAGACAGCACCAGCCTCTGTCTGTGTTTTATTACATGGCAGGACGACAGGCCCTCAGGTCTAACAGGGAAGGGTCGTGTGGACGAACAGGTGGGCTATTACTGCCTCACAATCCCCCTGCGCTGAGAGGACGGCTACTAGGTCATCCAAGGCCAACATGGAGAGAGAAAAGAGTGAGTGTGGCTGTTTTCTTCTTTGGTTTTAATTATTTTGCAAGATCAGGCATGGCAGTCAACATCTGGGCAGATATTAGACATGGGTATTGAGCTGTGACTGATTACGTATATGTTTGACATAATATATAAATATGATTAGAGGAGCAGTCACAGCCCCTAAATCAGTTCTTTTATGATAAATTTATTTTAACATAATATTTACTATATTTATAATAAGCAGAAAAGGTTCTCGCTAAAACTACAATCATTTCTGAAGACTGAAAGTTAAGACTGAAAACAGCTTAACAACATTTTACCAAAACATTTGAATGACACTGTACATACAATAATCATGGCATTTATTTACCTAACAGGGCACACTTTTTAACGAAATGCGTAAATACAAACCAACAACTAAATCACTGAACTTTCTAAAAGAAATGAAAACTAAAGGCAGTAAAACTCTGACACCTTTTATTCCTATTGACACATATTTACAGATTACGAGTTACGATTAATAAAGCATAATTTTCACACATTTACTAAAAGTATATCATGTTATGACTTCAAAACAATATTAATATGCTGGGAAATTTGAAAAAAGATTTGATGCTTTTGAACGTTAGCATCACACATTTCCAGTCTCATATAGTTTTCAAAGACGGTAGCTTTACTTAGTAGCTCACGTGATTTGCTGTTAGGTGCTGGAAAGCTCCCATTTGAAACCTGTGTAAAATGGTTTGACAAAACAGTTAAAATCTGCATAAAAGGAAGTT
Source organism: Puntigrus tetrazona (assembly GCF_018831695.1). NCBI lineage: Eukaryota > Metazoa > Chordata > Actinopteri > Cypriniformes > Cyprinidae > Puntigrus > Puntigrus tetrazona. Next base: position 312,067 of record NW_025048767.1, on the reverse strand, counting down.
AAAATGGCACAGTTGCCTCAACGAATGGTATTTTATATCCGTTTTACCTTTGTTAACACTATCTGTTACATTTAGGTTGAATTAGATGTAGGGCAAATTTCACAAATGATAGAACATTAACTCTTAGCAAAAGTCGCCAGATATTTGAGTTCTGAACCATTCGTGATATGTAACTGAAGCAATGCAATAAAAACACAGCAATTCTCACCTATGTGAAGGTAATAAAAATCTACGATAGTTCACATATTAGACTTGTGTTTTAGTGCCACTCAGTGAACATTTCACTGAGGTACATATTTCTATGAGATCAGGTTGCTTAATTAAGTAGATGCCAACATAGACTTTTTTTCTGACACTCCTCAAATGCCATGAACTAAACTGTACAGGGTACAATATATAATATTAAATGGTTTACTTTAAGAATTTTTTTTTTGTTGTTGTTATTGTTGTTTATTTCTGAGTGATCACTACAGTTTTTTTAAAGTGTTGGTCACTACTTGATACCTATTCAGTCCAGCAACCAACTGGCTCACATTACGAGAAAATTGACTAGAGGACAGTGTGCACAGACCAGTGGTTAGGGGAATAAATCAGAAAGGTCAGGAAATTTGAAATACTGCGGTTGTTTCGATTTGGCATGACACAAGTGAAGTGGCCACTCAAGCTTGAAATGATGTTTCCTCCAAGAGCTACATGTGTGCGTGTCCCGTCCTCACTCAATGTGGGTTAACAGCAATATTTTGTGTGTGAAAGAACATTTCTGTTTTAGGCCAGATTTCAGTAACTTCAGGCCTGTTTTCTTTTTCTTTGATGCGCTAAAGTTTCCTATACTTGGTCCTATTCTATGCCTCATGAATCAGATGTACTATGACATTCTCTGGAGTGAAATTAATTGTCATGAGCTGAAATGACGCATATTTGATTTGTAAACATTGTTTGCTTTCATTATCTCTAGAGAGTGAGTACTACATTATTAAGAAGACAAATAATAACCTCAAAATGAAAATTGTCACAGCAGCTTACTTTGTGACTCACACTTCACTCTTGATTTTAGTCTCCAAAGCATTCAACTGTCATCATATCCCTGTTCTGATTTCTGTTTTGCAATCCAGACAACAGTCTTTCTGTAAAGAAGTTCACGGAAGCAAGTTGAAATGAAACCCAAGTGCAGTTTAATGACATCCAAAAGTGAGCAAATACGTAATAAACAAAGACATGGCTTGGCATGAACTAAAAATCATTAAAAAAAAATGGAACAACCTCACAAACAGGGATTATGCAAACAATACTCCAAAAAAAAGACAATGGTAAAATGGTATTTATAAACACCAAACAAGACAGGTCACATGACAAAACCCAATCCAACCAATGGGTAACAATACATGATTAAAACAACCAAACACAACATTACACATACACTAAGACACTAAACTACAAAATAATAAAATAATAATAATAAAGTATAAAAATTTATAGTAAAACAACACATGCACATAAATAAATTGTTAATTGTTATATGTTCTGAATTTGCTGTAATTATTGTAGGAGTCCTACACAGGGTTATGAGAAGAATACTTTGTGATCAGCACAATGAGGCAGGAGAAGTGATGGCCGGGGTGCTTGTCTGGCCTTGCAGAATGAGACTGGAGTGAAGCGGCTGCAAATATCAGGCTTTCCTTCCACTCTGAATGCTGTGCTGAATGCAGAGCATATACTCTAGGGATTTGCTTTTGCATCTCATTAGAAGCTCAAAGAAAGAATGAGAGAAGGAGACGACCAGCTGTGCCAGGAAAACAATCAACATGAACACTTGTTGGGCTAAAAAAAAAAAAAAAGTGAATCTATTATTTGCTATCCAGATGGAGAGACTACAAATACTGAAGGTGTTGCAAATTGCTGTCCCATCGAATGAGGTATCCAATTTTCACAGAAGATTTACATCCTTGTACACTTGTTCTATATACAACATCAGAGTAACATTAAGTTTTCATTAAAATAATTAGAAATATTACTGCTATAATAAATATCAGAAGTCTTCTTATCGATTCTAATCTAATATAATTCAATCTAATCTAATAAAATATAACATAATAATATCTAATATCTATAATAATATCTAATGTAATATGATACAATATAATATTTATTATATATTCAGCTACAAACCAATTAATTTAAATGACAAACCTACTTCTTTATCAGCCTCCAACAATATTGATCAGGTATTAATGGATTTTATCTCATATTTATGCAAAGGATGTTTAGAAACAAGCACAGAATTCAAGAATTAGCTGTAATAAATATTTTTCAGTGCATTTCTCTATTATTGATGCAAACTGTAAAACAAACTGGGTTACCCAGGGATGGTTGATTTACCCATAGATCTGCATGATACACCTATGCATAAACGTAAACATAACCCCAGAGATGAATAAAAAGAAGTCAAGTTTGGAAGAAACATTTACTACCGATGCACTAGAAATGATATATGCTCTATCTGTCTCTGTGATGTCCCCATGATCTCTACAGAGTCTGTGCTCATATTTGAATGTGTGCCAGACTTAAAACACACCTGTCACTCTGTCTGCCTCCTGACTCTGCACTCTTGGGCCTTTCTACTTCAATTTATAGGCTCTGCCTCCACTCTGTGATTTGCAGTCACTCTGAATACATAAGTCTTCTTGCTTGTTTATTCTTTGACAGTCAAGCAGAAGCCATTATCTTCACATTCGTACTTTCCGTCATTTATAAGTATGCTAAGCCCTTCTCTCAGCTGAAATAAAAGCGGCTATAAAAGGGAACTGAAATGGGTTTCACCATAAAGAATGTCAAATTGGTTTAATAGATCCAGTGGTAGAAGTGTGTTCTCTGCACTAGTAGAACCCAAATGTCCAAGCTGAATGTTCCTCTGTGACAATCCAGCATTATTGAGTCATCAACACAGAACTAAGCTGATGGCAGTTTATTTGATTGGGATCAATACACCTTTAGCCGCTGCACTTATTTTCTTGTCATCAATGGAGCTTGCCAAATGGGCTGATAAACAACTAACAGCTTTTAAAAACTGCTGTGTCTTAGGTCTATTTAGATAAACAGTTATCGTCTGCTTGATTTCATAAGAAATTGTTTAGTTCAGTGGGTTTCAATTGGTGGTTTGCAGGTATGATTCAGTGTTTTGAATTAGTGCCTTCTGATCAAATTACATGAGTGAAAGATTTAAGGATCACTCATAAAGATGGTCACTTTTTTAATCCTGATAGGAAACAGTATTCCTGAATGAATTAACTGAGTGAATGATTCAACAACCCACTCATTAAGTGTAATCAGGGGAAGAAACAAATGCATATATGCATATATTATTGCATGAATTACACTTTTTCATTTAGCTGCAAATAAATTGGATATTCTGTAAATAAGGTTTAGGCACCAATTTCATCTGTGAACTAGTTGCTTATTAACGTAATGGATAACCACACCCAACACTCCATTACAATCCATTACAGTGTACAAAACAAAATGGCAGCAGCAGTGTTTGTATGAAATGAGAGAGCAAATCAGCGATATAAGGATGATAGAATTGGGAAATTGTACACATATTTGAACTGAGATTTAATATTTTATTAGCTAACCAAATTAAAAGTTTACACCAAACAAAACTGTTCCTAGCAAGTGTATAAAACCAACTTATGAGTCTGTATTATTAGCTTTTACCTGTTGTTATCGGGGGAATGACATGTGTACCTTGGAATGTCACCACTGACCAGTCAGAATCAAGCATTTCACAGATGTAAAAACTTAATTTAAAGCACAGACACCACAAAATCAGGCTTAAGCCTATCTCTTATATCAATAAAATCTAAAAAAAATAAAGCATATGCCATAAACCCAAATAGGAAATAAAACAGTTATCGAATAAGCATATGTCCTAAATTGCAGAAACATTGGTGTACCATTGTATGTGTGTGTGTGTGAAAATTCAGATGTAACCCCCTTTGTAATCATTAACATTTTAAAAATAACTGTAATTGAATGACACATTTTCTCTCAGTAACTGTAACTAATTGCAGTTAAATTCATTTTGTAAAATCAGGTTTTGCATGCAAACTGGTCTCACTCCAAACTTGATAAAGACTTGATAAGGATTTGGTGTCACTTTTATGCAAAGCATATATCTTTAATGTCATTTTACGACATGCAGTTCCTCCTTTGCTTTAAATAAGAAACCCTTGGCATCAATGTGCAGATGCCAAATATTGTGAATATTATCTTAATGATTAAATTATGATATTGCCATTATGACATATGTGTTGGGGTTTGATATTTTAATTTTAAACAGTCACAACAGTATTTATGTATTATTTACACATTTATGAGCAAGTAAACCAACCCCTGCCCCTAAACCTACCATTTGTGAATAAAACACAAGATATAACAGGCAAATAAAACTATCATCATTACTTATTTAAAAATTTTGAATATTTCAAGTCTTCTGAGGCAATTTGTGAGAGGAATAGATGCGATCACTGTCTCCATCCACCATAAAGCTCATCTTGCATTGCAGTGTCTCTGTGCAAATTAAAAAAATGCCTCTAGAAGACACCTTACGTTAGCCTTGGTTGTGAAATGCTATTGGCTCTTGTGTGTCTCATGACCGATTACATCATTCTACAGGACAGGAGCATCTTTTTGAAAGAAATGTGAGCGTTAATGGGATTATTTTCACCTTATGTTTTACTCTTCTTCACATGAAGACATTGTATGGATTCAGAAGGACTTGGAATGCAACACGACTTGTTTGTAATGATTTTATACTCCTTATGATCAGTTTTTGATCAATAAATACCTGTGACTGCACTATGTGCGTTTTATGTTGTTCAGAAGTGGGTAGTTTTAGTGTAGGGGTAGGGTTTAGGTGCTCCACTGAAACTATTTTAATTTAATGGAATTTATATAGATTTGTTTTGTTTAGAAACACATGCAAATAAATAAGCTAATAAAAACTATTGAAAACAATGGACTACCTTCACGTTGAAAAATTATGCTAAGCGGTGCCAAGTTGTTCTGACCAAGCTTCAATGTGTGACAATTTGGGAGTGATGGTTAAAATGCAGAGCACAATTTATGAGTACTTGACTGTACATCACTCACTCACTCTCTCATGCACTAACTCACTCAAATAAGTGTTGGGTTTAAGCTGTAGCAATATTAATACTGCACAGTTCAATGTGTACATCCAAATAACAAACAAGTATAAAATCTAAATCCAGACATAAAGCCAATTGAACCAAAAACTTTTTCAGTACTGCCTGTGTGGCTTTATTAGAAAAGGCTGAGTTCAGTCAATACCAGCACTGGGGCATTTCCCAAATTTAGACAATGCTTTAGAAATCACTCAGTGCAAGACGAGAAGCTTTTGAAGTGGATGCTATTCTAATTTCATTCCAAAAGTGCTTGGCAACAAAAATAAAAAAGAGCAGAAATTGAGTTCCGTAAAAGCACAAAAGGTTTTGAATATGTGTGCAATGGCTGATAATGTTGTCATAATGAGGCATGGTTATGCTCTCTAATAGGATTAGGCACTGAAAAGTTAGAACGCAGCATTTTCGAAGGTACAAAGTCGGGGCAGCAACAAAAAGTTCATCCCTTGATTTTCTCTACTGCTCATCCTTTATCTTCAAGCTTGCAGTCTGAGGACCTACTTTTAAATATAGATTGATGTTGAGAACTGCTAATTAAGTACAAGAGCAATTATTGATAATGGAAATCTATAATGTTACATTATTTGAATGGAGTGGCACCTTTTTCAATACGTCTGATTATGCTACCTGATCCCAAGAATGTGCGAATAAATTGTACACCGAATAAAAATGAAAACTCGTGATACAGATTAGCAAAAAAACGTTGGCATGTTTATGCTATATGATGGGTAAGAATAGGTTTGTGAGGTAGATGTGTATGAAAATGTGAAAACTGCATATCATATGCATGGCAATAAATTTGCTATCATATACACATGAAAACTGTGTATTATATGCATGCTAAACACATGCGTGTCATATGTATGGTAAAAAGTTCTCGATTATATTTAGTGTACTATTTATACGCATTTTCATATGTGATGATTAAGTGTCAACTGAATTGAAATAAATAAATCAGTCAGTTTTCTTTTTTTTTGTACTTTAAGCTTTTTATACATCTAGGATCATAAGGACGTTATACAGGCAGAATCTTAAGCTTTAACATCTAAAATGGAATCAGAAGCTCAGAGAACTAGGGACTGGAGAAAACATTCAAAGTCAAGGATCGCAAATTGTCTTCAAGCTGGTTGGAGGCTGATTAGCTGCAACAGCCGTAAAGTGCATGCTCTCTGAGAAGGTGCCAAGCTTGTTGATGCACATATGCATTATGCTTGATTAATCTGGGAATTGCTTTTCCCTTGACGGGCTGATAGAGAGACAAAAAAAATCCTTTACTTTCTCACTTCAGACAAATATAGATAGGACAGCCCCAGATTCAATTTATCCAGTGTTATATGTGAGATATTTCTATAGATCTGTCAAACCAATATTCAAATGATTCATTTTAAAATAAAGCATGTAATTTCAGAGACACCAGTTTATTCCTTATTTTTTAATAAACATATTAACTGTTGAGCTATCTCTCAGGTGAGGGTGTAGGAAGAGAAGCAAAAACTGGACCCCCAGAAGACAATGGGTTTTATTTAAGGTGCAAAACAAAACAAAACAAAACAAAAGACAAACATAAATATCTCTTTAGGGAATATGCAGTCTAGAGTTGAGACGGAGTCAAGGAGCACTGACATAATAGACACAAAAAGCAGGACTAGACTACTGTAGACTGTTGACAAGGTGTTTGACTTTTTTAGTTAAATCGTTAAGCTTTACCCTCAGTGGATGTTTACTGTCTAACCTTAAAATTAAATTACAGGCAAATGTAATTTAGAAAGTGTTTAGAAAATATCCTCAGGTCCAAAGATTCAATGAAATTGTACACTTTACATCAAGTCTACTGACCTGCATAAAATAATGGTGCACAGACCAATGAAAATAAATTAGAAATCAACTCAAGAAATTAACAATTTGACTTCACTGCTTACCAATTTAAAGGTTTGTGTTGTGGAAAATATAATTGCCCTTGAATTTAAGGAGGAATGACATTATTTTGTTATTTTGTTGATGATAAATAATTATTATATTGTAATTAAATATTTTTTTATTGTTTGATACTAACTTACAGTTCTGAGAAGGTATGTTGACCACTTAATATGTGAAAAGTTTAGCAAATTGTAACAGAGAACACGCAGTCATATGAAAATGTTACAGGCTTTGAGTTTTTAATAAATATGTTTGCATTTGCATTTTAAATATTTTTTCTAAACATTTAGGAGGGGAAAAATAAACTTTTCAATGAAATTCTAGCAAAGATGAAGCTGTAGTATTATTATGTGGATACTTTGCATGAGAAAGTCCCATCCATCAATTTTGGTACATGTCATAAGCTAAAACTTTTTGTAGCAAAAGTTAGGATTGCTGGAAGAAACAATGTGGTATTAAGTTCGGTATAATTTGTCTTCATCAGATGGTGAGGTTTTAGCAGCTGAAGATGGGAAATTTACTCCTAAACTAACTGATGTTTGAGTCAAAATAATAATGCACTTCAGTTCTCATGTAACGATCCAGAACAGTTTTTCTCCCATCTTGTACCTTTTCTCTGTGTATAGGAGAAGCATCTAAAGAACAGCAGGTGGTTTATATTCTTGACACTTTGAAGCAACTTCTGCTCCTCTGTTTGAATTGCCATGGTGCTTGTCTCATTAATTGTTTATAGTTGCTGTAGCTGTTATGTTCTGTTCTTCTCTACAGTGTGAAGTGCATTAATATTTTGTTAAGCATTGGAGTTCATGTCAGAGGGATCACATCACATTTTTTTGCTATCAGGAACAGTGTAGGTTTGACAATGGGAAACTCTCAAAGGGAAATCAAAAAGGTTGTATTGTCTTGCAGCTCTTTTCCAATTACAATTAACAGAAAGAAGCTTAAAAAAGGAGGCAAAAACACATTTGTAAACAAATAAATATACCAATAAAAAATATACCAATTCACGATCTCTTGATCATTCACCTTTTTGGGTGAACTGTTCCTTAAATGGTGCTTTTGATTCTCAGAACAGTGAACAATGACTCTTAGGTGATTCATTGCAGTTATTTTGAGGCAAATTAGAAAGCTAATGGGTTTCCAGAAATTTTAAATGATGTGATAAATGGATGGTTGATTGTTACAAAGTGTCTCCTGTAGAGGTATTCTTCATACTTTCTCTCCAATGAACATTGCGTAATAATGTCTGTATGTCTCTGTCGTATTAGTACAGTGCAAGTGCTGAAACAAGACAGAAAGGTCACTATGCCCTCAAGTTACAACATCAGAATTGAATTTTCCCATGTTAGAGCTTTTGTTAGGACTTCTGTGCCATGATAGAGGAAGGTCAAACATGGTTCTTGGCTGATTACACTATGACTGTGCCATTAATCACGACTGTACCCAGCAGTGAAGTCCTATAGTTCAGAGAAGCACTGAGATAGAACCTAGCTCTGGAGGACAGCAAGGGAAGGGTAGCTGAGTTGAAATGTGATTGACAGCAGGGACAATGCAGCAGATGTTGGCAGTGGTTTAAAAGAAAACCATCATATGGCTAGAGGAAGTACTGGTTAGTGTGCTAAACTGACAATACACTACTCTTACTACTGCTTACATTTCTTTAAAATAGTGCAACAAAGATAGACACCTTTAGATGAGTAGACAATATAGAGAGAATCTTATTTCCATGTACATTCATTAGGTAATGGCACTTGAGAGAGATGTCACCACATGGCATCTGTTGTTGCTCATGTCTTCCATTGTAGGACTACCTGGTGGGAGTAGTGACAGGTCCTTGACAGCAGCAAAATAAGCACAATGCTGTTGTTTTTTTTTTAAGAGAGCAGTGTTGCATAAAAAGATTTTAACCTTCCCATCGAAACCTAAAGAAAGTATGGCACTTGAAGACTCCCAGGAACAAGTTTATATAAAAAGAGGTTATATTTATGTTGCTACTACAATATACTATAATAATGCCAGTGAACTGAGAAAAAAGGAAAAGAGAGAAAAAAGAAGAATGAAAAAGACATTTAAATTATTGTGTGGGTATTACATATCCCTTAGATCATGTAGAACTCCTAGACTTAAAACAGCAAATTAAGGGATGTTGGTGCAACATTTGTCAATTACAAAGAAGGGATCAGCAGAAACTAACTCCACCCTTCTAAGCCATTTTGCTATAACCATTTTGCTATATTAATCAGACTGAGTTGTAGTGATTCTTTGTGCATGAAGTCAGTTCTGCTCAGGTTAAAATGCTAAAAGATTATAAGATTTTCAAAATGTGAGAGACTAAGTATTAAAATAGAAAATCATAGATTTAACAGTTTTGTTCGCTTAGTATTTGGAATTTGCAGAAATAAAAGAAAAAAATGTTCTATAGACGGTGTGAACCTATTCTTTACATGTTACAGTGCGAGGTGTAGAGTAATATTCCTGTCCTCAGCTCACTCTCTAATTCGATAATTTCACTCCACATGGCAATCCAGAGTTTGTCCCCAGGGATCCACTCCCACACAAACAACAGGGTTTCTAATGTTAAATATTTATCAGACCAGAGCTAATTATTCCTAACACCACAGGGAAATTTGATAAGACAATATATAGAACCATCAAGATAATCAGGACTTTACCTATATGATTGTTAGATAGGGAGGAATCAGCCCAAAGTGAGTCTGATTATTTTACAGTGTGTGTGTTCCACTCTAGTAGGTAGTTAACCAACTGTTTTTGTCAGTGGGACCCAAACCTACTGAACCTGAACAAAATTGGACAATAGCAAAAAAAATGTGAGATAAGGGATTGTAAAGTGTAAAATTAATGCATTTACTGCTTTACTAAAACATGATTTTTGCATAAATATAGCATGTACAGATTTAATCAGATATTGGTGTATTCATAAAGACTTTGTCTGGAATGAATATTGGCTATATAATATAATCACATACTTCTGATTTTAACAAATAATATGTAACAAATACATTAATAAATGTTTATTATTAATGTTTATATAATATTAATGTTAAAATATTTTTAAATAAAATCTATTTTCCTGTAACACCTCAATTTATATAAGACTGAGTCAAAGGGTCAATCCACAAATATATGTATAAGTGTTTTTTTATTTTTATTTAAATGGGACAATAAGTATATGCATAAAAAGTCTTTAAAAAGTGATTTAAGTCTGCATGTTAAATTCATTATTGCATTATTATTGTTTCATTTAAAATATTTAAAGATTCATATGGCTCAAAAGATGCATATGATTAAAAACCCTGCACTGTACAAAGGGAGTGCTGTTATGTCCCTCTTGAGGTTTCATCCATGCTGTAACAGTCTTATAAAAGCTACATGATAGCCCCTCTCCATGCCAACAGTGGGGTTCATTAACACTGCCTTCCAATGCATTCATTCATTTTTATTTCCCCCCCTCACTTCACGCTTGTTTATTTGTTTTCCGATCCATTAGGTCAGAGGCAGTGACAGCTTCTATTTTTGCCTTTACTTCTCCAGCCTCGCTTCATGGCTGCACAGAATATGCTCCTGAGAGGGTATGTTGCCCCAGCCCTTGCGACTCATCACATCAAAGGAGAGCAGCACAAAGAGCCATTGATATTTGATCGTTTTGATTCGTAGAGAGTCCCCTCATCTAATGTAGGCGTATTGCCCACTTCACTCACTGTAGGGTCTGATCTGCCAAATGAAGAAGCACCACCGAGGGTCTCTATGTTTGTGGGGAAGATGGTATAAATAAAATAAAATAAAATAAAAATGAACGAATGTATTGACAGAGCATAATAGAGTTTACATATCAATTTAGTCATGACAGCTCTACATTTCCAGGTAACAGTCATGAATTTTTTTTTTACCAACATACAAAAACCAAATGTTTTTCATTTAGCAAAATTTAACAAAAAACTCAAAAAAAAAATAACATTTATTGAATAATGAAATAATTTATAAGAAAACACTACATAATAACTGAATTGTACCTGTAAAAGGGTTGATGAGACCAGAGATATGCAGTCAAAACAATGGCAAACAGGTATATATTAGTAAACCATAGAGCAGTCCAAAAAACAAGTGAGGGTCAGTCAACAGCAAACATAATCCAATGGGGCAAGACTATAGGGGAGTGAGTAATAATCCAAATGAGGTACAAAAAGTGTACTTCACAATGTGAGATCCAGAGTGAAATACAATAAAGAGTCAATGTGGAGAGGAGGTGACATCTGGAGGTGAGTGAGTGGAAGTTCGTGGACCAGAATCATGACAGTACCACTTAAATTGCACAGGTATGATGAAGACTGTAGGATTGATACTATATATATATATATATATATACTGTATATATATATATATATAAGAATCATAAACATTTTGTTTCTGTCACCATCATTTCCACCCCAAAGGTGATGTTATAGACAAATGAGAGGTGGAAATGTTCATATGAATAAAACAAATCTATGTATAAGCTTCTAAAAATTGTTTTTAAAAAGTTAATTTTCTACAAAGCCACGAAAGTTTAAGGAACATTCAATTTCCTGTTGCTCTGCATTGTATGACTGAAAAAAGAGGGAAACACCCCTCAAATTTTTAGAAGGTCATAATTTAGCTGTACAAGTTTTGATGAACAGCTTGCACAGAATGAACAGTGTAAAATCTACTACAACAGCTCTCAGAAAATCTTCACATTAGATCAGTGTTTGGTTTTGATGAGATGAATTGGATCATGCTGACAAGCCCTCATCCAGCAGGGCACTCTCTCCCCATTCATAACTGCTGTGGTCCAGCCGTGCGACACTGATTGTGTGACACACGACTCCGCTGGAAAGCAAGAACTAATTATCCAACAAAGAAAAACATTTTTTCTGCATTCAGAAAGCTTTTGTCAGTGGTGTGTCACTTTTTCT